>NW_021835195.1:0-42005 GCF_006345805.1 Octopus sinensis | reverse complement strand
TTTTAGGACGAAAATATTTATATATAAAAGAAAGGTTGTGTGTCTGTCTACTCCGATTTAGATTCCTAACTACTCCCACATTTTGCGATGCAGTTTAACCAAAACCGGGTATCTTATAGTCATGATTCATATCGAGCCCTTCTGGATATTAGCACGTGTCTACAATGAGTCTATGATTTTACAAATAATTTACCATCATTTTTTTCCATTTTAATGCATATTTTTTTAAATAAAGGGAAGTAACTCTCAAACTTCACACCAATATGCGTGCTCATATGCGACGTAATATCACATCAGCAGCATTTCCTCACACCCTCCTTGCACTTGGCGAAGGCAAAATACCAGGGGATGAAAATGGTAATATTGCCATCGATTCCATTTGTACCATTGTTAAGACGCCTTCTGATCTCAGAGATGCAGTGTTCCCAGATCTACAAGTTAATTATCAGAATTTGGATTGGATTGGCAAAAAGGCTATACTGGCCCCGAGGAATAAAACTGTTCACCATATTAATGATGAAATGCTAAAACTCATTCCTGGGGAATTCTATGTATATCAGTCTATCGATACAACTCCTGACCCAGAGGACGTCATCAACTATACAATAGAGGTACTCAATTCCATTGAGCACCCCGGACTACCACCACACTTTCTCAAACTTAAAGTTGGTGCCCCTATAATGCTCATCAGAAATTTGGTTCCCCCAAAACAATGCAATGGCACACGTTTGATCGTTAAGTCCTTATCTCCCACCGTAAACTTATATCAATATTTGCCTGATTAATCATCATAATTCAGTACTTTCAAGCAATTCAGCCCCGAGCAACGCCGGGCAATTCTGCTAGTATATATATAAATGGCAAAATGTCTGTGTGTGTGTCCTTTATACAAATCCACAATTTTTGAATTAGAGGGCTTGCACTTTCTATGGTCATTCAAAACCGTCCAAGGGTGGTCGTGCACATCTTTACATTTCCCCAGCCACCCCGCAAATCCATTAAAAAATCAATAGAAATGACTTTTTTGTGAATTTTCTATCCAAAACTCAATCAAATAGCTCAAAACTTGATACACCAATTGAATGCCAGCTAGCTGTATGGTTGTTCCTTCTTGAGCCATGCCTGGCTCATAAGGGCCGGTTTCTTGGCGTATAGGTCCCCCACCAGGACGGGACGCCAGTCCATCGCAGGTGAACTTCAAGATGCAGGAGGAAAGAGTCAGCAGAAGTTTCACCATTACCTTCTGTCGGAGCTGTGTGGAGTTTAGGTGTTTCGCTCATAAACACACATCGCTCGGTCTGAGATTCGAAAACACAATCCCTTGACCGCGAGTCCGCTGTTCTAACCACTAGGCCATGTGCCTCCGCAGCTAGCGGAATGTGAATGGTCGGAGATTTGGACAGTACTTGCGTGTACGTGTGCACACACGCAGCTGTATATGCATGCACTAGCACTATGACCCGGTGTTGCTGGGTCATAGTGCTAGTGTAAAATAAAGTTTATTATAAACAACACAAACACTTCATAATTTAATAACTTTCAATGTGATACCTGTTAAACAAATTATTTTTAATTAGGGAAAATTTAATAAAATCTAATCATAAGTGAAATTATGCTAAATACAACTAAATTGGAAACCTTTTCCCTCTGGCTAACAATTGGGTGTGAATTTTACATGAGTAGAAGCTTCTTTTTAACAGTTTTTATCCAGAAAATTACCTGTGTAAATTACACAGGTGCAAATTACATAGTTAAGTTCCAGGTTCGGTAATTTTGCAAAGGGGTTTCAACGTTGGTCACATGTCAGCGTGTGTATATAAGAATTATTTGCGTAATGAGATAAAGAACCAAGGCTGTGTAGATATTAGAACATTTATAGATAGAAGGTCTATAAACGTTCTAATATCTACACAGCCTTGGTTTTGTTTATCTCCTTACGCAAACAATTCTTATATAGATATGTATGTATATATATATATATACATATATGTATGTATGTATATATACATATGTATGTATATATACATATATATGTATATATATACATATGTATGTATATATATACATATGTATGTATATATATATATATGTATGTATATATATATATATATATGTATGTATATATATACATATATATATACATGTATATATATATGTCACTGGTTTGAGCATTGAGCTTATGATTCTGAGGTTGTGAGTTCAAATCCCGAACCAGGCTACATGTTGTGTTCTTGAGCAAGACACTTTATTTCACATTGCTCCAGTTCACTCAGCTGTAGAAACGAGTTGTGACATCACTGATGCCAAGCTGTACCGGCCCCTTTGCCTTTCCCTTGGATAACACTGGTGGCGTGGAGAGGAGAGGCCGGTATGCATGGGCGACTGCTGGTCTTCCATAAACAACCTTGCCCGGACTTGTGCCTGGGAGGGTAACTTTCTAGGTGCAATCCCATAGTCAGTCATGACCGAAGGGGATCTCAGCTGGTCCCTGTAAAAGGCCACTGTCCTAGTTCATGTAAAAAGCACACATGCTGATTCATGTGGTTATTCAACTTATTCCTTCCCCTGAAATTGCTGGACTTGAGCCAAAATAATGTCAGATACAATAATGCCTTGATATATGAGTTAATTTCTTCCTGGAGATTGCTCCTAAAGTGAAAACTCATAAAGCAAAGCAATAATTTCCCAGAGAAGCAATGTTATAAACTGTAATTCATTCCCAGAAAAATATTTTGCCTCTAAAATTCATAATACTTGTAAATAAATGACAATAAAACAACAGTAGAATGTAAAGAATATTTTATGTAAAGTAAAAACAATGTCAAGATCATTTAGAATAAACAAAATATTATTATTATAATTGTTTTCTGAATCACTTTGAAAAGACTCAGGGACACCATCATTTGTAGACGTGACCACTGATTCACAAGCAAAGAAACAAGTCTAGAGTTGTTTACTGAGAAGCATTCCTTTGCTCTTTATAAACTTCTTGGTAAGACACAGATGCATTTGTTATGGTAGTAGAAGCTTTCAAAATTTGGATGTTGTGCTTGAAAAATAAAACTCATAAACAATGTCTGTAACTTGGGAAATGAATCTATTCCTCATGAAATGTGTTCTCTGTCTGAGGGACATCCATGCTTCTTCTTTTTTGTGTGTTCACATCCTGAACTAGTTATTGCACAAATTAAATTTTTGATGCACAAGTGAAATCAGTCTCAATTATGAATCTCTGTCCTTGTTTAAAATGGAATTCTAAACTTTCCAGTAGTTTCAAGAATGTTCCACATTTCGGACATCTGCATTCTTTAACTCTTCATTCTATTGTTGAGCACCCATTACACTCTCAGAGTGGTTGGTGAAAGGAAGAGCATCCAGTCGTAGAAACCATGCGAAATCAGACAGGAATCAGATGCAGCCTTCCAGCCCTGGTCAAAATGTACAACCCATGCCAAGCATGGACACCTTGGGTAAGTGTCTTCTATAATAACCTCGAGCTGACCAAAGCCCTGTGAGTGGATTTGGTGGGTGGAAACTAAATGAAGCCTGTTATGTGTATGTATATCTCTCTCTCTTTTCTCTTTTACTTGTTTCAGTCATTTGTCTGCGGCAATGCTGGAGCACCGCCTTTAGTCGAGCAAATCGACCCCGGCACTTATTTGCCGAACCGCTAAGTGACGGGGACGTAAACACACCAACATCGGTTGTCAAGCAATGCTAGGGGGACAAACACAGACACACAAACAAACACACATATATATATACATATATACGACAGGCTTCTTTCAGTTTCCGTCTACCAAATCCACTCACAAGGCATTGGTTGGCCCGAGGCTATAGCAGAAGACAATTGCCCAAGATGCCACGCAGTGGGACTGAACCCGGAACCATGTGGTTGGTTAGCAAGCTACTTACCACACAGCCACTCCTGCGCCTATGTTTGTGTTTGTCCCCCAATATCGCTTGACAACCGATGCTGGTGAGTTAAGCAGTTTGGCAAAAGGGACAGATAGAATAAGTACTAGGTGTAGAAAGAATAAGTCCTGGGGATCTATTGTCTGCTTTGGCAAGGTTCCCATGGCTGGAGGCCCTTCCTAACACCAACCCCTTTACTAAGTGCATTGGGTGCTTTTTATGTGGCACCAGCATCATTGGGGATCACCAAGTAACTCGCAAGATAAAGATCCACTCGGTTGTCAGAGGGAGTGGAAGCGAGGGGGATGGCTTTTTGTCAGTTGGGAGGTTGATGTATAACAGCAGGAGAGAGACGAGTGTCTTACTATAGAGGAGAAACCTGACGATTCCAGTAGGAAAAGAAAGGAGAGAATGATAGATATATAGAGAGAAGTAGATGATGTTGGAGATGTATGAGGACATACACAAAAGGTAGTGGTGGTGGGGGAATATTAGTGGTACAGAGCATAGAGGGGGATGTTTCATAGAAGTTGAGACTTGTGTTTTAAAAAGAAATCTACAAGTGCTTGTGAATCGGTGATCACATTTTCAAGTGATGGTGTGCGTGAGTCTAATGCGAGTGACAGTGATTCAGAAAACAATTCTAATAATAATACTTCTTATTATAAATGATCTCAACATTCTTTTTACTTTACATAAAATATTCTTTACATTCTGCTGTTGTTTTATTGTCATTTATTTTAGAGTATTATAAATTTTATTGATAAAATATTTTTCTGGGAACGAATTATAACCTTGCTATTATGGGAAATTATAGCACCATTTTGCGAGTTCTCACTTTACGAACAACCTCTGAGAACAAATTAACTTGTATATTGAGGCATTACTGTATATACCTCCCGACCACCCTACATTCATACATAATACATACATATATATATATATATATACACACACACGCACACAACATACGTCACGCATCCTCTTCCAAGTAAATTTTGTATATATATATCATCATCATCATCATTTAGCGTCCGTTTTCCATGCTAGCATGGGTTGGACGGTTTAACTGGGGTCTGTGAAGCCGGAAGGCTTCATCAGGCCCAGTCAAATTTGGCAGCGTTTCTACGGCTGGATGCCCTTCCTAACGCCAACCACTCCGTGAGTGTAGTGCGTGCCTTTTACGTGCCACCTGCACAGGTGCCAGACAGAGCTGGCAAACGGCCACAAACAGATGGTGTTTTTATGTGCCACCGGCACAGGGGCCAGGTGAGGCTGGCAATGGACACGAACGGATGGTGCTTTTACGTGCTACCGGCACGGGGGCCAGGCAAGGCTGGCAACGGACACGAGCGGATGGTGCTTTTACGTGCCAACGGCACAGGGGTCAGGCGAGGCTGGCAACGGACAAACGATCGGATGGTTTGCTTAACCACAGCTGCAATTTCCACTGATGTTGATTTGGTTTGATTTTGACTGTTCTCACTGGTCTTCTCACGCACAGCATACTTCCATAGGTCTCGGTCTCTAGTCATTTCCTTGGTGAGACCTAAAGTTCGAAGGTCGTGCTTCACCATCTCGTCCCAGGTTTTCCTGGGTCTACCTCTTCCACAGGTTCCCTCAACTGCTATATACATATATATATTATATATATATATATATATATATATATATTATATATATATATATATATATATATATATATATATATATATATAATATAAATATATATATATATATATATATATATATATATATACTTATAATATAAATATATACACACACACACACTATATACATATATATACACACACGCACATATATATATATACATACATATACACACACACACACACACACATATATATATATATATATATATTAAGATATGTGGCGCCAGGAATATATATTAAGATATGTGGCGCCAGGAATATATATTAAGATATGTAGAATAATACAAACAGGGTCAAGAACGCATAACTCTTAGAAGACGATACAATAAACACGGACAGGACATTCGAAGCCCTCAGTCTTCAGTCAAGAACCGGATCATCGTAGTTATTTTCGGCTGATTAATCTTGAGATTACTAGATCCGGCCAGCCCTCCAAGAAAACTAAGCAACGAGCATTAGAAAAACTAAGCTGGGAGCGTAGATTTCCTGGAAGAGGGATCGAATGCATACGAACACCGGGACAGCAAAAAGGACGAATATAAAAAGCAAAAAACAATAATGGAATACAAAAACATGAAATACAAAAGCAATAACGGTGAAAACATATATAATATATATGTAGAAAATTTTAGATTAAAAAAAAAACACTGCCTATCTTAATTTTGAAAATTAAATTTAAAAAAAAACCCGCATTAATTATGGAATGACACAGAATATGTGTCTATCCTTCACTCACCGATTTACGTGTCTGTCGGTCTCTCTACATCTCCATCTCTCACCCTCTGCACTATAATGCTGGCATAACGTTTGGTTTTAAGGGAGACTACTTACAAATATATGCTACAGGAGTTAGCTCCCTCGAACAATGCTGCGAAACCGCTTGACTGCCATTTTCTGAATTTAACCTTTAAGGGAGACTAGTCTCAAGTATAGATGGTTTATATATAAGAGTTCTCTCCCTTGACACCATTTACCTACAAAATAGATTTTATCGTCCGTCGCTTACTTGTTTCAATTCTTGAGCAACTGCCATGCTGGAGCACCACATCAGCGTGTTTACTCACACTCATCGACGGCTGGGCTTATCTCTCTTCAGATTGCTACTCATTCCTTCCTTCTCCTTTTGTCGAATTGCTAAGTTACGATGACGTAAAATGAAACCGAAAATGAAGCGTTGACTTGGGACAAACACACGTCACAGATATGGAAATATATGTGTGTGCGTGTGTGTGTGCGTGTGCGTGCGCCTGGTGTGTGCGAGCGCGTGTGTATGTGTGCGTGTGTGTTTGTGCACGTAAGTGTGTGTGTGTGTGTGTGTGTGATATATATATACACCTTTTACACATTTTTTTCCATTTTTGCCACCCGGGCGCGAATCTAGTACGGTTGATCGTGTGAATTTTTGTGGCCCCCTCCTTTGTCAGCGCGCTTTTCTTTCGTCATATTCCTTCAATATATGATGCCTTACACCTGTTACACATATTTTTTTCCATTTTTGCCACCTGGGCGCAGATCTATATATTAACCAACTAAATTGTATTTTATTTGGTATTGCCACGAAAAAGCACCAAATTAAAAATTTCTTTATTACCGTAAATATTCCATTTGCTAATTGTCCCCATCCAAAGCCGTCTATTATTTTATTTTAAAATTATCACTTGCTACATATCTCTGCTGTTTTTTTTTTCTGACAAAATGATCCACGTTAATAGTTTAAATGTTTTTTTTTTCCCGTTGCAATCGTCTTGATTGCTCTCATACATATAATCAATTAATCCCATTTATAGATTGTATATTCTAAGTAAAGTGTTTATGTTTGGTTGTTCGCTGGAATTGAGTGGATTAGCAAACGTCGCTTTGTTGTTCCTGTGACTGGTCAGAAGCGTGACCAAATGACATTGCTTCCACTAATTGAAAAATACATCAAACCTGGCTCAGTTATGTACAGTGATTCTTGGACGGCTTACAAAGATATACAAACATTGGGTTCTCAGCATTACATGATAAACCACAAAGAAACTTTTGTTGATAGCATACATGCACCTGGCGATTTTTAATAGCCTAGTATTCCTTCAAACTATCTACACCTGTACCTGGCCAGGTATTTATTTATCTCTGCTAGAGAAAAATGAATGATGCTACACCAATTTTTTTAGCTTGTATTAAATAATTTTGACTTCGTTACCCATTAAAAAAATTGCATTATGTTTTTAACTTATCTCTCTGTTTTTATATAATATATTGCGTGTGTAGGCATGTATAAATTTATATAGAGAGAGAGATTTTAAAAGTGTGCCGTATATATGGTTTTTTAATCTGGCAACCCTATCCAAACATGTCCCTTATGAGCCGATCCAATTGATGATACAGCATAGAATTCACACTTGATCAATGTATGATAAAAGTTACACATTTCTCCAAACTAATCTACAATAAATGTTTGTTTTCAAGTTATATAATTTGATGACATTTTTTAATATACAAAATACTTGATATTAGATACTAAGATACAGTGATGAGAGATAAACGAAGGGATAAGTTTGTTCATTATATGCTAATGATGGTGGTTATCTAGTGAATACGTGATGGAGCCATTGAGTAGATGGTAGCCATGTGAGAGTGAATGTGTGGAAAATATATTTCCTAGTCACTGATAAAATGTTAAAATATAACAATGGTAGGAAATTCTTGACAGAAGGTCTTCAGAGACAAAACCCCCTGTGGCAAGTCTTTTGTTCCCTAACTTGTTACATTCTACCAACTATTTCTAAGTTAGAACTCGCTCTCCACTCCACATTTCACAGCATCTATTTCCTTGTATTTATTGCACATGTACATCTACTATTTTTTGTGTTGACGTTCCTCTAATATTGCTGCACATCTTATGTATCCATAACTGGCACTGGCTACACCTTATCGAGTTCCTGCATATTCCTTTTCCATATTTCAAGCAGGGCCATTTCCCTATAAGATTTGTCTGCTTACTAACTTACTAAGACTTTGGTCTCTGTTAAATTAACTCTAAGGCCCACTAATTGCAGACCCTGCTTACACACCTGAAATTTCTTTTCTCTTGCTGGTATTGATTCAGCTGTAAGATGATCAGCATAGAGGATCTCACAGGGGCAGCCCAGTATATGTGTGTGTGTGTGTGTGTGTGTATTGTGGTTAGTGACTAAATTATAGTGATATTTATGTTTGATCTGTTCTAAAGGTCATGACACTCGTGAACACTAATTTCCTGAATGGATCTACTCAGTGAGGGGTGACCTAGGGCTAAACAACAGTGACTTATCATGTTTTCTAAGACAGTACAACGTTATTGTCCAGTATTTTGTAGTTTAGCATTTTACATAATACTTGAAGGTGGACGAGCTGTGCATATGTGGACATTACACAAGGTTGTATAATATAACTTTAATCACAAAATAAGTTTTAAAGACTAATTATTGGGGTAAAAGTTTATATCCACAGTTTATCATTATGAAAATGTAGTTATATTTTCTATTGTTGAATCTCTGCTTTTCAAGTCTTTCCTATATCTTCTACTGTTTCTGTGTCATTTCAGAATATGAGATGTTAGTGGTATAAAGGAGTATTTACATCAGATCCATCATGAGTATTGATCATCACTTATATTATAAATAATAAATATAACCCTGTTTCTATAACAAATCTCTGGTGAATAACTGAAATATTTCCTTAGAATTAATAGCAACATTTGCTTTATTCCATTGCCAGGAATATTTACAAAAGTATCTGAACTTCTGCTTGAAATTGGAAAAATCTGCAAAGGTGTTTGTATTAGCTTCAGATATTCACAAAGATCAGATTTGCTGTGATTATAGCTGTAGAAGAATTTGAATCAACAGAGAAATATATAAAGAAGAAAGAAAGAAATACATTTTGTGCTTGTGTCCTGGAGAACAATAATGAATCCTGAAGAGATGCCAGAAGAAAGAGAAAAATTATCATACCACTGCAATATCTGTGGTAAATCCTTTGTAATAAGAAGTACTTTAACTAATCATGAGCTTACGCATACTAATGAGAGGCCATATCAGTGTGATATTTGTGGTAAATCATTCTCTTATAGGAGTAGCCTTACTTATCACAAATCCATTCATACAGGAGAGAAACCATATCACTGCAATATCTGTGGTAAATCCTTTGTAGTGAGAAGTAATTTAACTTCTCATAAATTTACTCATACAATCAGTGTCATATTTGTGGTAAATCATTCTCTCATAAGAGTGGCCTTTCTTATCACAAATTCATTCATACGAGAGAGAAACCATATCACTGCAATATTTGTGGTAAATCCTTTGCATTAAGAAGTACTTTAACTAATCATGAGCTTACGCATACTAATGAGAGGCTTTATCAGTGTGATATATGTGGTAAATCATTCTGTCGTAAGAGTAGCTTTACTTATCACAAATTCACTCATATGGGAGAGAAACCATATTCTTGTGATATTTGTGGTAAATCATTCTCTCAAAAAACTAACGTTACTCATCACAAATACACTCATACAGGGAAGAAACCATATCAATGTGATATTTGTGGTAAATCATTCTCTCAGCTGAGTACTGTAACCTCTCATAAATCCATTCATACAAGAGAGAAGCAATATCAATGTAATATCTGTGGTGTTGCATTCTCTCATAAAAGGAAATTATCTCAGCATGAAGCCACTCATATAAGAGACAATCCATATCCCTGTGATACATCTGTGTAAATCATTTCTTTCTCAAGGCAGTTTAACCTCTCATAGATACATTCACGCAGCAGAGAAACGATATTCTTGTGAAATATTTGTCTAAAAGGATTGCCCAACATTTACTGAATCTTGAGTCTGTGTGCCCCAGATTCCTGAATTCTGTTCTCATCACCTTCTTCTAAGTAAAATGCATTTGACCTCATCTATTTTCTGTACATTTCTTGTGTTTATTGCACGTGTACATCTACCACACACAAAGACTATTTTCCATGTTGACATTCCTCTAACATTGCAGCACCTCTTATGTGTACATAGCTTGCATGAGGTACACCTGATGGAGTTTCTACTTTTGCCTTTTCCACATGTCAAGCAGGGCCATTTCCCTGAAAACATTTGTTTGCTTTCAAATTTATTAAGACTATAGTCTTTGTTCCATGAAATATAAGTTCCACAAATTGCAGTTCTTGCTTCCATTCCTGAAATTTCTTTTCTCATGCCATTATTTATTCAGCTAAAATAAGAAGGCAATCAACATAGTGGAGCTCCCAGGGGCAGCCCAACATTAGGTTTAATGTCGGATTATAGAGTCTTCAATGCTTCTGCATTCACAAAGCATTTGGCTACTCTATGACTGGACATCACCTCAATAACTTCAGTACATTTACTGCGCAATGCTTACACACACACAAACATATCTATTATATTGTAGCAATATTGCTATCTTCACTGTTTGAGAAAAACATTAGGAATGATCTTGTTTGAGATTACAAACTTCTTTGGCTAGTTTAACCTTGTTGTGTCCACTGATCTGATTGGTTAGCATCTAAGCACGGTCTGTCTCTCTACTTACTTCGCGCCAGGGTGTAAAATGACCAATCACGGCTTTCAGATAGGACCTTTCATTTGAGCCATCTTAACTCTTTAAATAGGCTGATCATCTCGTGATTCACTGTCTTTCAGCTTAAGACCTTTTAAGGTCTTGGTCGGAGACCACACAGAGCTTACTCAACCATGTTCCAGTTCAAAAGGCAGACGACAGCCAAGCCAAACATAATATGAAGACGCTATTGTAAACCAGTGACAGACAGAACGTCATCACCAACATCGTCTCCATCTACGAAGATTTCAACTTGTACACAACAAGATAAATACAGATTCAACTCATGCTGTTAGTGTGAATATCTCACCACGGAAAAACAATTGCAGTATATATATCTGAAAGAAAATCTATATCAAGAGAAAAATATGCACAAGTGACTCAACTAATCTCCGCTCCGAGACTCAAATCTTGTATAGAACTCATTATCGTGTACTACATGAACTGGTAAAATAACTCCATTTTAACTCAAATTGTTGAGACTTCTCTTATGCTCTGTTGTATTTACATACACCTTATTCTGTACTTCTGTCGCACACACGAACACACAGACACAAATATTATAAGCATGCATTCATGACACAACACTACGCTAATAATCGCAAATCACTTTGTACACTGTGAATAAAATCTATCTTCTCTTTATAAAAGTAGAACGGTTTTTGGCGTCCTTTATTCATTTACTTAGGCACTGTATATCAAACATGTATTATGGCTTATATAACATTATGTTATGTTGGGAAGCGGCCATGCGCTGTACAAGAGGAGAAATATGTCACCAAACTCCTCGTGTATGGACGTATTCTAACAAATAAAGATGCACTGTGATATCTGCAGTAAATCATTCTGTGAATGAAAATACTTAACTAATCATAAGTTAACTCATACCAGAGAGAAACTATACCGCTGGGATATCTGCAGCAAATCATTCTCTCAAGAAGGAGCTATCATCATCATCATTGTTTAGCATCTGCTTTCCATGCACGGGTTGGACGGTTCAACTGGGGTCTGTGAAGCCAGAAGGCTGCACCAGGCCCAGTCTGATCTGGCAATGTTTCTAAGGCTGGATGCCCTTCCTAACGCCAACCACTCCGTGAGTGTAGTGGGTGCTTTTTACGTGCCACCGACACAGGTGCCAGACGAGGCTGGCAAACGGCCACGATTGGATGGTGCTTTTTACGTGCCACCAGCACGGAGGCCAGGCGAGGCTGGCAAACGGCCATGATTGGATGGTGCTTTTTACGTGCCACCGACACAGGTGCCAAGTGAGGCTGGCAAACGGCCACGATCGGATGGTGCTTTTTATGTGCCACCGACACAGGTGCCAAGCGAGGCTGGCAAACGGCCATGATTGGATGGTGCTTTTTACGTGCAACCAGCACGGAGGCCAGTCGGGGCGGCGCTGGCAACAGCCACGTTCGGATGGTTCTCTTACGTGCCTTCGGCACTGGTATCACAGCTACAATCTCCATTGATGTTGATCGATTTCGATTTTCATTATATATACTCAAATATAGTATTGCTGTATATACTCATAAATGTATTCATACGGGAGAGAAACCCTATTACTGTGATATCAGTGGTAAATCATTCTCTGTGGAACAATATTGAACTCATCACAAATACATTCATACAGGAGAGAAACCATATCACTGTGACATCTGTGACAAGTCATTCTTTCATAGAGAGAAATAATAAACTAAACACAAACATATTCATACAGGAGAAGATTCTGATGACTGTGTAATCTGTGCTAAATCATTCTCTCAATAATCTACCTTAACTAAACATATACTTATTCATATTGATCAATAACAATATCAATGATAAAACAGATGTCCTGGTGAATAAATTACAGCAAATGTATTACTTTTTACAAAATAAATTCATTTTTCACATTTTCTTCATTTGCATCAACTCACTAATTACGATGTGTGTTTTTTATTCAAACAATATTGATTATATTAATTTGCTCTGTTTTCTTGTGGATATATTATTTTGACACAAATGTATTACACTCCAGTTCCCAGCCGTGATCAGTTATCCTCTGCTGGACACGCTCAGGGATCCCAGGATCTGCACCCTTTGTGCTACTGCCCACATATTCTAGCCCTAGCTGGAGGCTTATTGCTGTTTGTTACAGTTTTGGGTGCAGAGTGGGAAATATTTTTCAAGAGCCTAATGCCCCGCTCTACCTATGGTTCAAACACATCCTCGCTCAACCCATGCAACGGATGATACTTATTTTTTGCTAAATCATTCTGTTGAGCAGGTTTTCATGGTCTTGTTCTTACCAGACAGCAAGCAGGGATTCATGATGGGCATCTGGTTAGAATGGCACCTGTTGTGATGAGAGTTACCATGTCCCCTTGTGAGAGATAGATTGGTTCGTGTAAAGTATAAATAGTAACGATCTGAGTGGGTTTGCGGTTCAGAGTCAAGTGAAGTCGGAAGGTGTCGCTTGGTTTACTTCCTAAGGAATATTGAATGTTGGTTCGTAAAAGATTTGTTAGTTCATTAGATTGTTGTTACAATTTTCTGGTTATCTTATTTATTGTACGGAACAATTATGTTACAACATCTGGCGATGAGGGTTTCGAAGCTCTTGCAGGTCAGTTAAAAAATTTTTGTGATAAAAAATTGTTAAATCATGGAAGACTAATTAGCTTCTATAAAACTGTTGCAAAATCAACGACAAAGGCAGCAACAACAACAATTATTGGTGCTTTATTCAAAGAAGTCCAAAAATGAGGTAAGTACATTTTTGCCAGACGCCGTTTTGGACTCGATGAATCCAGTTATAACCCAGAGGACAGTATAGCTTTTGCATTGTACTACAGCAGGTAATTTTTAAGGAAGATTGTAAGACATGGTCAGACACAGAAAAAGTAAGGTTATTATGACATAAATGAGCCCCATCTGAATATGAACATTATTTTAATTTCATATTACCCAAAAAAACTCAATGAAATTTGTTTTAAAGAAACAATGGAATTACTGTCTAACATATTCAGTGATAAAACTTCTCTAACACTTGGATGGTGTTTTGGAATATAATGAAAAAAGAGGATGGTGATTTTATCACATACGCAGGAACAATTAACAGAATGTGTGAATATTTTTAAACTCAAAGAATTTACACCTGAGATGTTCAGGTGTCTTATTTTGGTACAAGGCCTTACAACACTGAATATACAGAAATTCACACTGCAGAACTAAATTATGAAGATCAACCATTAAAGATCCTAGAGGGCTCTCAACAGAAACAAAATTCGTACATGCAAAAATGATTGGAATACATATTAAACTTCAGTTCGATACTGGAAGTGATATTTCAATAATAAATATGGATACAGTCAACTCTCCCTACTATGCCAGTTTTGCAGATGCCCAGAGAGCATGGAGCACTATCTGAAAGTTTATGCAGCAGAAGAGCAGCGGAGAACCCAGCGTCATGCAGGGGTATGATAGGCTAGACAATGAAATGAATGAAAACCGCCGAAAGTAGATGAGTCAGCCGACAATTTTTGAGAGCTTCAGAATTAACTAAAAGCAATTTGAACTTAATAAACATGGTTGTCTTCTTTTTACCATTGCATTGAACTTCTTATTGGCCTTACTTCCTACCCTATGAATTTTTATTCGTGTGTTCAGTAAATTTTTGGTTATGTAGTGTTTAGATAACAGACCCTCGGTACTATGCCACTTTGGCTCAGTCCCGCAGGGTGGCAAAGTAGCGAGAGTTGACTGTATATGGAAGAAAATAGGGAAACCTATCTCTTCTACATGTTTCAGTCATTTGACAGTGGCCATGATGGAGCACCACCTTTAGTCGAGCAAATAGACCCCAGGACTTATTCTTTGTAAGCCCAGTACTTATTCTATCAGTCACTTTTGCCGAACCGCTAAGTTACAGGGACCTAAACGCACCAGATTCAATTGTCAAGCGATGTTGGGGGGAGAAACATAGACATACAAACTTACACACACACACACACACACACATATATATATATATATATATATATATATATATATATACATATATATGATGGGCTTCTTTCAGTTTTTGTCTACCAAATCCACTTACAAGGTTTAGGTCGGCCCGAGGCTATAGTAGAAGACACTTGCCCAAGGTGCCACATAGTGGGACTGAATCCGGAACCTTATGGTTCAGAAGCAAGAAACTTACCACACAGCCACTCCTATGCCTATACTCTTTTACTTGTTTCAGTCATTTGACTGCAGCCATGCTGGAGCACCGCCTTTAATTGAGAAAATCGACCCCAGGACTTATTCTTTTGTAAGCCCAGTACTTATGATATCGGTCCCTTTTGCCGAACCACTAAGTGACGGGGACATAAACACACCAGCATCGGTTGTCAAGCAATGCTAGGGGGACAAACACAAACACGCATATATATATATACGACGGGCTTCTTTCAGTTTCCAGCTACCAAATCCACTCACAAGGCTTTGGTCAACCCAAGGCTATAGTAGAAGACACTTGACCAAGATGCCATGCAGTGGGGCTGAACCCGGAACCTTATGGTTCATAAGCACACAGCCACTCCTGCACCTATGTTGAGAAAAACAGCAACATTTCTTTGTAGCATGATGGGTGACAAATTAAATTTCATAGGCGAAATGTGGGGATATGTCACATTTCAAGTGAAAGCATGCAATGTCTTTATTGTTAAATATGTTGATTATCTGTTTGGTACCAATTTTTTTTTTTTTACTTGTTTCAGCTCAGAGCTGCGGCCATGCTGATGCACCGCCGTTTTGTACAACAACGTTATTATGAAGAACTTCCTCTAATATGTGGCACTTGGTGAAGAATGGAGTTTGATATAGCTACTCTCATTTGCACCTCTTGCCGTGATGTAGGTTCATCTGGGACTCTCGACAGGAAGATGTCCAGCTTTGATTTAAAAATCACTACATCTACTTTGTGCAAGTTCCTCAGACTCTTTGGGAGAATATTAAAAAGCTGTGGGCCCTTGAAACCCAGGCTGTTGCAGAAGCTGGTCCTGTAGCATGATGTCATTGCCGGGATCTTTGGCACTATGCAATGTTGTCCCATTCTAAAATTGCTGTAGTTTACAATGCAATTAGTTAGAATTATTCAATATGGGACTTCCCTATAAATATCTATTGTAAAAATGTAAATGGTTCATCATCATTTAACATCCACTTTCCATACTGGCATGGGTTGGACGATTTTGACTGAGGGCTGGTGAGCCAGATGGCTGCACCAGGCTCCAATCTGATCTGGCAGAGTTTCTACAGCTGGGTGCCCTTCCTAATGCCAACCACTCCGAGAGTGTAGCGGGCCGTCCAAGAATTTGGACCTGGAGATCTCCATTTCCAGCGACTTCAAGGGCCACCTCCCAGTGGTGTCGGGCGTCAATGGAAAGCGCCCTCGACTGCAACAAGACGACCAAAGATTTTTTATTTCCCTTACCTGTCTTGTTGCTTAACAACAAGAGTGTAGTGGGTGTTTTTCAAGTGTGACTGGCACAGAAGGGGGGGGGGCGCAGCCAGATAGCACTGGCATAGATAAGGCTCAAATGGTAGTTCTTTTGTGCCAACTCTTTATCTCACATTCACAGCATCATCATCGTTTAGTGTCTGTTTTCCATGCTAGCATGGGTTGGATGGTTCGACTGGGGTCTGGGAAGCCAGAAGGCTGCATCAGGCCCAGTCTGATCTGGCAGTGTCTCTACGGCAGGATGCCCTTCCTAACGCCAACCACTCCGTGAGTGTAGTGCATGCTCTTTACATGCCACCGGCACAGGTACCAGGGGAGGCTGGCAGCAGCCACAATCGGTTGGTGCTTTTTACGTGCCAGATGAGGCTGGCAAACGTCCACGATCGGATGGTGCTTTTTACGTGCCACTGGCACAAGAGGCCACAGCAGGCTGGCAAATGGCCATCTTAATATTTAATACCTTGTGTTTTGTAATCAAATAATATCAACAAATTATAAAACAAACGCATAACAAGAAGAAATTTTGCAAAACAGACGTTATTTTAATGAAATATATCTTGTAATCACCTGAAAAGACACATCTACACTGTTGGCTACACATAAAGCAACTCTTCAATATTCCACTCATAAAGGATTGAAGCAAGATATGTTGAAACAACTGTTGTGATCAATAAATATTCTTGTATCTTCCGTTAATTATATCATCATCATCATCCATTTCTTTGCTGCCCACAAGGGGCTAAACATAGAGGGGACAAAGGGATTAAGTCGATTACATCAACCCCAGTGTGAAACTGGTACTTTATTTATCGACCCCAAAAGGATGACAGGCAAAGTCGACCTTGGCGGAATTTGAACTCAGAACGTAACGACAGACAAAATACTGCAAAGCATTTCGCCCGGCTTGCTAACGTTTCTGCATCATCGTCATCGTTTAATGTCTGCTTTCCTTCATGGCATGGGTTGGACGGTTTGACCGGGTCTCTGGGAAGCCAGATGGCTGCACCAGGCTCCAGTCTGATCTGGCAGTGTTTCTACAGCTGGATGCCTTTTTCTCCATGCCAAGCAGGGCCATCTCCCTGACAGGATCTGTCTTTGGTCTTTGCTAAATTTACTGTATGGTTTTTCAATCCAGATCTTGCTTCCATACCTGAAATTTGTTCTCTAATTGAGGTAGGGATTCAGCAATAAGAACAAGGTCATCCGCTTGGAAGAGATCCCAAGGGCAGCCAATCTTAAATTCCTTTAAATGCCGGCCATGATCAGTTGTGCTTTTTACCGGTATGGAAGCCAGTCAAGGTGGTGCTGGCATCAGCCATGTTCGGATGGTGCTTTTTACTTGCCACCAGCACAGGTATCACATCTACAATTTCCATTTGATTTTTTGATGTTAATGTACTTGAGTCAATAGGTCCCCTCAAGCACAGCAGGGTCTCCTCATATATAAATGTAAGTTCCATGGATCAAGGAGTAGAATTGTATCAAGTAGAAGCACAAACTATGCTATCTTCCTGGTGAGGCAAAAGCAGAAGTACTTGGTCAAAGATATATCTTTGTATTTGGATTTTGTTGACATGGAGAAAGCTTTTGACAGAGTCCCCTACTCCATTATTTGGTGAGCAATAGAGAAGCTAAGTTAAGTTAATTTTTTGGCTCAAAAAGCAAAAAGCAAGGCCATGTAGGGGGACATGGAGTTATGTACAGGGAGGGTGGTCATACAAAGAGTTCAGGCCGTTTCTGGTCAAGAGAGACTTTGAACCAAGCGGTCATCGGCATCTTCATTATCTCATCCGGCAGCTTGTTCCACGGATCCGCAACCCAGAGGGAGAAAGCCCCTCTCCTTTGATTGAGATGAAATTGTCACAGATAGAGCTTTTCGGAGTGACCCCGCAGCCGACGCTCTGGAGCAGGAGTGAAGAACAACTCTTTCGAGAGGTTACACTTTCCGCTTATCATGTTGTGAGCGAGAATGAGATCAGCACGGCATCGTCGTTTAGGGAGAGATGAGTGGTTGGTGAGACATGTAAAAGCCATGTATAGGGATGCTGTCAGTAAGGTAAATGTCACCAACGAGTATAGCATGAATTTTAGTGTCAAAATAGGAGTCCACCAAGGATCGTTTTTCACCCCACTCTTGTTCATCATAGTCCTGCAAGCAATAACAGAGGAATTTTAGATTGGCTGCCCTTGGGATCTCTTTCAAGCTGATGACCTTCTTATTGCTGAATCCCTACCACAATTAGAGAACAAATTTCAGGTTTGGAAACAACATCTGGATTGAAAAACCATACAGTAAATTTAGCAAAGACCAAAGACAGAGATGGCCCTTTTAGGCATGTAGAAAAGATGTCAGGAGAAACTCCATGTAGTGTACCCAGTACAAGCTATGGACACATATTGTTCATTAGATTATAGGCTGCAGATCGTGGGATAGCCTAAGCATGTCCAGCAGGGAACAACTGATCATCGTTGGGAACTGGAATGTGATACAATGGTGTCGAAATAATATATCCACAAGAAAACAGCAAATTAATGTAATTAAAATTGTTTGAATGAAAACCACACACATCATAATTAATGAGTTGATGCAAATGAGGAAAATGTAAAAAATTTATTTGTCTCAAATAAAGTAATACAATTGCTGTATTTCATTCCCCACTGGTATTGTTATTGATCAATATGAATAAATATAGGTTTAGTTAAATTACATTAAGAGAATGATTTTGCACAGATAACACAGCAATATGCCTTCTCTCCTGTATGAATGCATTTAAAATTAGTTAAACAACATAATCCTAAGAGAATGATTTACTACAGATATCAAAATCATAATCGATCAACATCAATGGAATTTGAAGTTGTGATACCAGTGCCGGTGGCACATAAGAGAACCATCCGAATGTTGCCAGAGCCAGCGCCACCCTAACTGGCCTCCGTGCTGGTGGCACGTAGAAAGCACCATCCGATCGTGGCCGTTTGCCAGCCTCGTCTGGCACCTTTGCCGGTGGCACGTAAAAAGCTCTCACTACAATCACGGAGTGGTTGGCGTTAAGAAGGGCATCCAACTGTAGAAACACTGCCAGATCAGACTGGGCCTGGTGCAGCCTTCTGGCTTCCCAGACCTCAGTTGAACCGTCCAACCCATGCTAGCATGGAAAGCGGACGCTAAACGATGATGATGATGATCACAATGATACAATATCTGCCCAATGTAAGTGGATTTGTGACGAAAATATTTTCTTACGCAGAATGATTTACTGCAGATATTACAGTGCTATGCTTTCTCTCCTGTCTGAATGAATTTGTAATTAGTTAAATATTGTTCCACAGAGAATGATTTACCACAGATATCACAGTGATAGGGCTTCTCTCTTGTATAAATACATTTATGAGTACATATAGCACATTCCCAAGAGAATGATTTACCACAGATATCACAGTGACATAGTTTGTCTCCTTTATGAATAGACTTAGAATGATTTACTGCAGATATCACAGTGCTATGATTTCTCTCCTGTATGAATGTATTTGTGTCTATTAAAGTTACTTTTATGAAAGAATGATTCACAGATATCACAGTGATATCGTTTCTCTCCTGTATGAATGTATTTGTGATGACTAAGGTTACTTTTTCCAGTGAATGATTTACCACAGATATCACACTGATATGGTTTCTCACCTGTATGAATGTGTTTGTGATGAGTAAGGTTACATTTTTGAGTGAATGATTTACCACAAATGCTACATTGATATGGTTTCTCATCAGCATGAATAAGTTTGTGTTTAGTTAAAGAACTTCTTATATAAAAGGACTTATTACATATATCACAGTGATATGGTTTCTCTCCTGTATGAATGGATTTGTGAGAAGTCAGGCTACCTTTTTGAGAGAATGATTTACCACAAATATCACAGTAATGTGGTTTCTCTCCTGTATGAATGTGTTTGTGAGAATCAAGGTTACATTTTTGAGTGAATGATTTACCACAAATATCACAGTGATATGGTTTCTCTCCTGTGTGAATGTATTTGTGAGAACCAAGGTGACTTCTTTGAGAGTATGATTTACCACAAATTTCGCAGTGATACGGCTTTTCATGAGTATGTGAAAGTTTGTGTTTAGCTAAATCATTCCTTAGTGAAAAGGATTTATCACAGATATCGCATTGATATGATTTCTCACCTGTATGAATGTATTTGTGAGGTTTAAGGTGACTTTTTTGGGAGAATGATTTACCACAGATGTCACAGTGATACGGTTTCTCTCCTGTATGAATGTATTTGTGACAAGTAAGGCTACTCCTATTAGAGAATGATTTACCACAAATACCACATTGATATGGTTTCTCTCCTGTATGAATGTATTTGTGATGAGTAAGGTTATATTTTTTAGAGAATGATTTACCACAGATATCACAGCGATATTGCTTTCCACTTGGATCAATACACTTGTGAACAGTGAGATTTGCTGTATTAGAAAAGTCTTTTTACAGATATCACATTGGTCTGATAATTTTTCTCTTTCTCTTGTCATCTCCGGCGGATTCATTATTCTTCTGCAGTATACGACCCCAAAATATATTTTTATTTTCTTCTTTATAAATGTCTTTGTTGATTCAAATACTTCTACTGCTATATTTACAGCAAATCTGATCTTCTCGAATATCTGAAGATAATACAAAGACCTTCACAGATTTTTCCAAATTCAAACAGAATGTAAAATACTGGCAATGAAGAAAACAAACGTTCTTATTAATTCCAAAGAAATATTTTACAGTTATTCACCATAGATTTGTAATAGAAACAGGGTTATATATATTATTTATAATATCTTCCATTAGTTTTCAAATGATGATCAATATTCATGATGTATCTGATGTAAAAACTCCTTTATACCACTAACATCTCATATTCTGAAATGACACAGAAACAGTAGAAGATATAGGAAAGACTTGAAAAGCAGAGATTCAACAATAGAAAATATTACTACATTTTCATAATAATAAACTGTTTATATAAACCTTAACCCGAATAATTAGTCTCTATAGACAGACTTCCGTTCCTTTGCCTTCAGATATTATGTAAATTGTTAAACTACAAAATATTGGACAATAACTTCCTACTATCTTCAGAAATGTGATAAGTCACTGTTGTTTAGCCCGGAATCATCCCTGGCTGAACAGGTCTATTAATGAAATTAGGTTGTGTTCACGACTTTTAAAATAATAATGAAATTACTGTATACAGTGCTCAGGTGCACCACAACTTGTCAAAAATGCGTATAAATTAGATACAGTAATGTACAAATGTCTGGGAAGTGAACAGTGTACGAGTCAGATACAGGTTTGCGTGTGTATGGAGGGGAGAAAATCAGGTGTAGTGTTGGCGAATCTCAGGAAGCATGGAAAGAGGCTTACTAAGAATAAGTCCTGGGGTCGATTTGCTCGACTAAAAGGTGGTGCTCCAGCATGGCCACAGTCAAATGACTGAAACGATAGACACAAGTAACAAATAGAATATCTACTGTAATAAAAGAAGGCGATCTTACGGTATAAGTACCGGTGTACTTCCGGAAGTACCAGATACATTTCAAAAAAGTGTTTTTTTTATATATGGGGGGTTAGGGTTAGGTTTAAAGTTAGGGCTAGGGTTAGGGTATGTGGCGATCCTTCGGTATATGTAAACACGTGACTTTGTTTACATCTCTGAAGATATGAGTTCCAGCGGTGGTGCCGGTAAAATTACAGATTAACACCCGCACGATTTTCACTAAGAAAAAAAAAAAAAAACTCGGATTTTTTGCGTGGAATCAAGTACCCTGACCTCCTAATATGCTGCAAATCCAATATTTTGGTCCGGAATTGGTCCGGAAAGGGGGGGGGTGACCCCCCTCCCCCGGAATTTTCACAAGGAAAAAAAAAAATAATATATCAATAATTTAGAAAAGAAACATTTCTAGAAAATAGTAAATTGAAGTGTGAACAAATTATTGATATATTATTGCGCAAAAGAAGATTTGGCACACTGTCATGCTTTTAGCTGTCAGAAGTGAAAGTCGTCAACTTCGTGTATTTACGTGAGGTTCGCTGTTAGGTTTATAAAACAATTGAAGTTCAGTTTAAAGTTTATAAATAAATACATTTCATTCTATGTTCTGTTTAAACTTTATAAATAAATATATTCTTGCAGTGTGTGTATAGTGGCTATATGTGTGACTAATGTGTGTATAAGTATTTATATGCTTATATTATCCATTATAGTAATATTTGTCTGTTGAAACCTGTTTTAAGGCGGTCAATAGTTTAATTAAAGATGTATCTATACATGTATATATATATATATTATATATATATATATATTATATATATATATATATATATATATATATATACATGTGTTTATATATATATTTATATACAGGTGTATATATACATGTGTATACATATATATATAAATATATATATATATATACAGGTGTATATATACATGTGTATATAATATATATATAAATATATATATATACACATGTATATATATACATATGTATATATATATAAATATATATATATATACACATGTATATATATATATATATAAATATATATATATATACACACGTATATATATATATAAATATATATACATGTATATATATATATAATATATATATATACACATGTATTATATATATATATATATATATATATATATATATATATATATATATATATATATATATATATATATACATGTATAGACACATCTTTAATTAAACTATTGACCGCCTTAAAACGGGTTTCAACAGACAAATATTACTATAATGGATAATGTAATGGATAACATTCAGACAAACTGCTACTTACCTCTTGCTGTCAAAAAAATGGATTAATTCTCAGCAAAACATACTGTTATGCTAAACCAGGGTTCCGCAAGTTGCAAAACTGCTAAAATCGGCAGTAATTTTTAATTCTCCTGTGCAGATATGTGTGCATAAGACTATTAAATTATTGCACAGGGGTTCCTCGAGCCATTGGAATGTTTGAATTACGCTGTGTGGTTTCAGTTTCTAATTTTTGCTTCTGATCTCTCTTTGCCCCCCCCCTCTCTATCTCAGTTGTTCATTTCGCTGATATTTAAAAAAATTTTCGCGCCAATTTTTGTTGTGGGCGGGAAAAGATGAACGATTTAAAATAAATATATCTTAATTGTAGTGTGAGAAAGTATATATATTCTGATGATAAAATATATTATCTTTCAAAAACATCCCAAATTTATAGACTATATCGTGTATGTTTAAGAAATGGTTCATTATATATATATATATCAGAGAATGAGACATCATTCATCTGTCTCCCCACCACACCTCCACCTATACAAAAATTAGTTTGAGATAGAGAGGGGGGGGGGCAAAGAGAGATCAGAAGCAAAAATTAGAAACTGAAACCACACAGCGTAATTCAAACATTCCAATGGCTCGAGGAACCCCTGTGCAATAATTTAATAGTCTTATGCACACATATCTGCACAGGAGAATTAAAAATTACTGCCGATTTTAGCAGTTTTGCAACTTCTTGCGGAACCCTTGAGAATTAATCCATTTTTTTGACAGCAAGAGGTAAGTAGCAGTTTCTCTGAATTTTTACCTGTATTTCTGTTGTATTCGCATGCACCTTTATCTGCACCTTCTGTCGGACACACAGACACAATTACTATACGCATGCATTCATACAACAACTTTGGGAGGATGTCTTTCCAATAGCGTGCATGTGTTATTGGAGGAAAATCTGGCTGCTATTTCTAGCTGGCTGAGTAACAACATAGCGATTCCCCCGCGGATTTGCAGAATATTTGTACTATTTTACAGATAAATGAATTAATTACTATTTTACAGAATAAAATTAATGAATTAATTATATAAATGGCACTGTCATGCTTTTAGCTGCACAAATGACCACCACCGCGATCACATACACCAATCATACACACGTGTGTATATGTGACTATATGTGTGACTAATGTGTGTGTGTGTGTCTGTATTTATTGTATGTGTGTATAAGTAGTTATATGCTTATATTATCCATTATAGTAATATTTCTCTGTTAAAACCCGTTTTAAGGCGGTCAATAGTTTAATTAAGGATGTGTCTATGCATGTATAAAAATCTGATTCTTTTTTTCCTTGTGAAAATTCCGGGAGGGGGGTAACACCCCCCCCCTTCCGGACCAAAATATGGGATTTGCAGCATATTAGGAGGTCAGGGTACTTGATTCCACGCAAAAAATCTGATTTTTTTTCCTTGTGAAAATTCCGGGGGGGGGTGTCACCCCCCCCCCTTCCGGAGAAATTCCGGACCAAAATATGGGATTTGCAGCATATTAGGAGGTCAGGGTATTTGATTCCACGCAAAAAATCCGAGTTTTTTTTTTTTTTTTTTAGTGAAAATCGTGCGGGTGTTAATCTGTAATTTTACCAAATTAAGATTAGATTTTCTTGGCATTGTTTAACGGAGATGGAATTAATATCGAAATCAGATTAGCAACATTCAAAACTTTCACAATTGTCTAGAGTTTCCAATAAACCAGGGTCATTGGCTTTTACCACAAACAAAACATGTATTGTATCTTACCTGTTATGATAAATAAATTAGTGTTTAATATGAATTAACGTTAATTACATAAAGGATCGATCTGGCGGGAAATATAATTTAAAGGCACTTTAGAAAAATCGACACGGAACTTCAACGAAACGAACTAACTTCTAAATATTGTATCCATCCTATTACTACGCATTTGTCGGATGCTAAAATTGAAGTGGTAAATTTTTAATAGTTTTTATTGCTATAATTACGGGTACTTGTCTATTGTCGTGGTCCCGGTTTTGCACACGCGAATTCGCGCGCGCGCGCGCGTCAGACGTAGGTACTCGATACTCGAGATCCTACGAGGTGACTTGCGCATGCGCAGTGCGCGATTCGCGCATGCGCGTTAACCCCCCCCCCCCGGAAAAAAAAAAGGATTTTTTTAAAGATACCTTTCTGCTTTTTAAGACAAAAAGGTGTTGGATTTAACTAAAAATATATATATGTGTGTGTGTGTGTGTGTGTGTGTATATATAACATATTCAATTTTACACAAAAAAATTACATAGTCGCTTTCCTCGCGGATTTACAGATAAATGAATTAATTACTATTTTACAGAATAAAATTAATGAATTAATTATATAAATTAAATAATTCTTGAAAATTAATTATTATTAATACTCGAGATCTTACGAGGTGACTTGCGCATGCGCAGTGCGCGATTCGCGCATGCGAGTTAACCCCCCCCCCGGAAAAAAAAAAGGATTTTTTTAAAGATACCTTGGTCGCTTTCCTCGCGGATTTACAGATAAATGAATTAATTACTATTTTACAGAATAAAATTAATGAATTAATTATATTAATTAAATAATTCTTGAAAATTATTATTATTAATATATTTTTTGAACAAAGTTAAAAGTAATTACTTTTTTTTTACAGAAACGCGAACGGGGAATTTTCAGTTTAAAGTTTATAAATAAATACATTTCATGTGTAATGTAAAATAGTAGTCAATTAATAAATACCTTCTTTTTCTGGGGTATTATTCTTGTTCAAACTCGTCACATATTTGTAACTTTTCGATGTAAACCTTTCAATGTAAGTCTTAAAAAGTTGCGGCAGCTTAGCAGAAATGTCACGTTATAATTTCTACCATGCAATGGTTTCAATACACGCGGGAGATCATACCCCTTCAAACTTTATATCATTCTGAAACATCTTTCAGAATATTCATCACCGACCGTTTTCATTTTGTCCAAATATTTTTTTCCACAGAAATTCATCAGAATTGTGGCGATTTTATGACAGTGTAGCAAATTAGTAATCAACTAATTAAATACCTTCTTTTTATGGGGTATTATTCTTGTTCAAACTCGTCACATATTGTAACTTTTCGATGTAAACCTTTCAATGTAAGTCTTAAAAAGTTGCGGCAGCTTAGCAGAAATGTCACGTTATAATTTCTACCATGCAATGGTTTCAATACAACGGGAGATCATACCCCTTCAAACTTTTATCATTCTGAAACATCTTTCAGAATATTCATCACACGACCGTTTTCATTTTGTCCAAATATTTTTTTTCACAGAAATTCATCAGAATTGTGGCGATTTTATGACAGTGTAGCAAATTAGTAATCAACTAATTAAATACCTTCTTTTTCTGGGGTATTATTCTTGTTCAAACTCGTCACATATTTGTAACTTTTCGATGTAAACCTTTCAATGTAAGTCTTAAAAAGTTGCGGCAGCTTAGCAGAAACGTCACGTTATAATTTCTAACTATGCAATGGTTTCAATACACGCGGGAGATCATACCCCTTCAAACTTTATATCATTCTGAAACATCTTTCAGAATATTCATCACACGACCGTTTTCATTTTGTCCAAAAATACATTCGGGCGATCATACCCCTTCAAACTCTATACCATTCGGAAAGATGTTTCAGAATATTCATCAAGCAATCGTGTGCAGTTTGCCCATATTGTTCCTTCCACAGAAACTCATCAAGGTACGAGTCCACCATGGTGGAATGTACCCCCATCATCGTTTTAAATTTTCTTTTGGCATTCTTCCAGTAACATTCCACAGAATTTGTGAGTACACCTGTTAGCGGATCCACAAAATTCTGGGAATGGTTTACTGTGAAATGGATGTATTTTGGTGTCACATCCATTTCTGCAATACCATTATAGGCGGGCCAGCAATCCGAATGAATTGTTGTGCCCGGTCTAATAAATTTTTTGATGATGGGTAGCAGAGTTTCCGAGGAACGGTCAGCTACGAACAGTATGAAGCCTTTTTTGTCTTCTCTGTCGTAACCTCCAAAAACCCATCTCTCTTGTGGCGTTCTCCCTCTATTGTATTTTCTCTTACACATCAGACTTTCATCTACTTCAACAACGTGTCCGACACCACCAATTTGGTATGGATTGTTGATTAGATTATTGCTACAGATATCTCGCATGTATTGATACCATTGAATAACGCTAGATTTTGACAATCCAGTCATTGCTATTGCTCCTGTTATTGTTAGGTTACTGCCCCAACAATATATAACATGAATGAAATCGTGCAGTTTCAATCTGCTATTTTCGAGATACGATTTCTTTCTAATCGACTCTTTTTCCCCTTTGTGAGTTGGGCAGCGAAAAATTTTTCCTGGTTGTGTTTATAAGAGTCATCTCTCTATGGCATTTTGAGCAATTGGAGTTGAGGAACTCAACATTTTGTCCTTTAGGAATGAATAGATACTGTCAAAGTCTTTTACGATGCTTTCTATCTCATACAACATTTTTTCTTAATTTAACTCACAGTTCAACTGATGAAGATAAACTGAAAATAAAGTTATTTTCAGTATCAGTTAGCTGACTATCATTCAGTTAGCTCTGATTGGTTAGATTTTAGAACTTTCTCTGTCCCTCTTTCAAACTAATTTTGTTGTGGGGGGGGGAGAAAAATGAACGATTTAAAATAAATATATCTTAATTGTAGTGTGAGAAAAGTATATATATTCTGATGATAAATATATTCTTTCAAAAACATTTGTAGTCCTACTATGAAAGATTGTTTTGGGCTGAAACCCAAGTTAACGAAAATACATGAATAAGGATTTGACTGTCATGATGTTGAGTCTTATTAGATTCTTGTCCGATTCAGTATATTTGTCATGTGCTTTCTGAAGTAGGCAATAAAAACCTTATAAACAAACTGTTATCTACATAATACTGTGGTAATTAGACAAACATTAACTGAAATTAATTATGCCTTTCCTAACAGAAAATGACATAATATTATTTATTATGTGAACATGTAAAGGAAACTGAAAATTGTGATATGTTCCTCTCATTACTGGCACTTATTAACTTGAGAAAAATAAAAAGGCCACATATAGAATGAGATATTCGAAAATAAAAAAATGTTAAAAGATACTCCTCGGAATTAAAATCATGACAAAGATTTTCAAAATCCCTTTTTTGCGATAGATGGAGATTGCCTGAAGTAAATAAGGGAGAAGGAGAGAGAAGACAGCAGAAGGAACAGCATTGATGAATTTCTGTGGAAAAAAATATTTGGACAAAATGAAAACGGTCGTGTGATGAATATTCTGAAAGATGTTTCAGAATGATATAAAGTTTGAAGGGGTATGATCTCCCGCGTGTATTGAAACCATTGCATAGTTAGAAATTATAACGTGACATTTCTGCTAAGCTGCCGCAACTTTTTAAGACTTACATTGAAAGGTTTACATCGAAAAGTTACAAATATGTGACGAGTTTGAACAAGAATAATACCCCATAAAAAGAAGGTATTTAATTAGTTGATTACTAATTTGCTACACTGTCATAAAATCGGCACAATTCTGATGAATTTCTGTGGAAAAAAATATTTGGAACAAAATGAAAACGGTCGTGTGATGAATATTCTGAAAGATGTTTCAGATGATATAAAGTTTGAAGGGGTATGATCTCCCGCGTGTATTGAAACCATTGCATGGTAGAAATTATAACGTGACATTCTGCTAAGCTGCCGCAACTTTTTAAGACTTACATTGAAAGGTTACATCGAAAAGTTACAAATATGTGACGAGTTTGAACAAGAATAATACCCCAGAAAAAGAAGGTATTTAATTAGTTGATTACTAATTTGCTACACTGTCATAAAATCGCCACAATTCTGATGAATTTCTGTGGAAAAAAATATTTGGACAAAATGAAAACGGTCGTGTGATGAATATTCTGAAAGATGTTTCAGAATGATATAAAGTTTGAAGGGGTATGATCTCCCGCGTGTATTGAAACCATTGCATGGTAGAAATTATAACGTGACATTTCTGCTAAGCTGCCGCAACTTTTTAAGACTTACATTGAAAGGTTTACATCGAAAAGTTACAAATATGTGACGAGTTTGAACAAGAATAATACCCCAGAAAAAGAAGGTATTTAATTAGTTGATTACTAATTTGCTACACTGTCATAAAATCGCCACAATTCTGATGAATTTCTGTGAAAAAAAATATTTGGACAAAATGAAAACGGTCGTGTGATGAATATTCTGAAAGATGTTTCAGAATGATATAAAGTTTGAAGGGGTATGATCTCCCGCGTGTATTGAAACCATTGCATGGTAGAAATTATAACGTGACATTTCTGCTAAGCTGCCGCAACTTTTTAAGACTTACATTGAAAGGTTTACATCGAAAAGTTACAAATATGTGACGAGTTTGAACAAGAATAATACCCCAGAAAAAGAAGGTATTTAATTAGTTGATTACTAATTTGCTACACTGTCATAAAATCGCCACAATTCTGATTGATGATTTCTGTGAAAAAAAATATTTGGACAAAATGAAAACGGTCGTGTGATGAATATTCTGAAAGATGTTTCAGAATGATATAAAGTTTGAAGGGGTATGATCTCCCGCGTGTATTGAAACCATTGCATAGTTAGAAATTATAACGTGACATTTCTGCTAAGCTGCCGCAACTTTTTAAGACTTACATTGAAAGGTTTACATCGAAAAGTTACAAATATGTGACGAGTTTGAACAAGAATAATACCCCATAAAAAGAAGGTATTTAATTAGTTGATTACTAATTGCTACACTGTCATAAAATCGTCACAATTCTGATGAATTTCTGTGGAAAAAAATATTTGGACAAAATGAAAACGGTCGTGTGATGAATATTCTGAAAGATGTTTCAGAATGATATAAAGTTTGAAGGGGTATGATCTCCCGCGTGTATTGAAACCATTGCATAGTTAGAAATTATAACGTGACGTTTCTGCTAAGCTGCCGCAACTTTTTAAGACTTACATTGAAAGGTTTACATCGAAAAGTTACAAATATGTGACGAGTTTGAACAAGAATAATACCCCAGAAAAAGAAGGTATTTAATTAGTTGATTACTAATTTGCTACACTGTCATAAAATCGCCACAATTCTGATGAATTTCTGTGAAAAAAATATTTGGACAAAATGAAAACGGTCGTGTGATGAATATTCTGAAAGATGTTTCAGAATGATATAAAGTTTGAAGGGGTATGATCTCCCGCGTGTATTGAAACCATTGCATGGTAGAATTATAACGTGACATTTCTGCTAAGCTGCCGCAACTTTTTAAGACTTACATTGAAAGGTTTACATCGAAAAGTTACAAATATGTGACGAGTTTGAACAAGAATAATACCCCATAAAAAGAAGGTATTTAATTAATTGACTACTATTTTACATTACACATGAAATGTATTTATTTATAAACTTTAAACTGAAAAATTCCCCGTTCGCGTTTCTGTAAAAAAAAGTAATTACTTTTTACTTGTTCAAAAATATTATTAATAATAATTAATTTTCAAGAATTATTTAATTAATATAATTAATTCATTAATTTTATTCTGTAAAATAGTAATTAATTCATTTATCTGTAAATCCGCGAGGAAAGCGAACAAAGGTATCTTTAAAAAAATCCTTTTTCTTTTTCCGGGGGGGGGGGGGGTTAACTCGCATGCGCGAATCGCGCACTGCGCATGCGCAAGTCACCTCGTAAGATCTCGAGTATTAATAATAATTAATTTTCAAGAATTATTTAATTTATATAATTAATTAATTAATTTATTCTGTAAAATAGTAATTAATTCATTTATCTGTAAATCCGCGAGGAAAGCGACTATGTAATTTTTTTATGTAAAATTGAATATGTTATATATACACACACACACACACCACCACACATATATATATTTTTAGTTAAATCCAACACCTTTTTGTCTTAAAAAGCAGAAAGGTATCTTTAAAAAAATCCTTTTTTTTTCCGGGGGGGGGGGGGGTTTAACGCGCATGCGCGAATCGCGCACTGCGCATGCGCAAGTCACCTCGTAGGATCTCGAGTATCGAGTACCTACGTCTGACGCGCGCGCGCGCGAATTCGCGTGTGCAAAACCGGGACCACGACAATAGACAAGTACCATAATTACGTTTACGAAATGTGAATTATAATGAAAAAACCACGAATAATGGCAAAAAATACAAAAGTATATGCTGACTACTTATATTCAGTTTTTTTTGCTACTCTTACGATCTCCTCTTTAAACCTCTAGTGTCGTTCTTCGTCTATTTCTTTTTAAGGTTAAGGTGAGAAACCCGTCGGTTGTTTTCTAACCAATACCCAAGAAATTATGTAAAGCTGACTCGCAAAGTCTTATTCAATACTAGCAGTATCGCCCGGCGTTGCTCGGGTTTGTAAGGAAATAACTATATAAGCATTTTTAGAGAGTTACTTCCCTTATAGATGCCAATTCGGGCTTTCTTAGCCATTTCTGTATTGGTGTCTTCAAGCCATGAAGTCGTTGTTCTAAAAGAACGCTGGTCTCCTTGACAACGCTTTACGACGTTGATTTCCGTACACTCCCTTCCCCACAGCTTCACGAGGGAGAAGAAGGGGGAGAAGCAAACAGGTGCAGGTGTGACCATGGACGCCAACTCCGCCGCCATTGACACGAAAAATTATGCATTAAAATGGAATAAAAAATTATGTTAAATTATTTTTAAAATCGTAGACTCATCGTAGACGCGCGCTAATACTCAGACGGGCTCGATATGAATCACGACTATAAGATACCCAAATTTGGTTAAACTGCACCGCAAAATGTGGGAGTAGTTAGGAATCTAAATCGAAGGGGACAGACACTCACACAACTACAGTTTTATATATATAGATTATTTTTATTAAATCCAAATTCAATCGTTTAAAGAGTATTAGAAATGAAAACGGGAGTGATCTCCCTTAGTTTTATTTATTTATTTGTTTCTATTTTCCTCAAGTTTCAGCAAACGAGCTGTGGCCATGCTGGGGCACCGCCATTCAAACAGTTTCCTTTTTTTTTTGTTTAAGATAAAAGGCATTTTTCTTATTCTTTTCCTGCTAAGAGTTTACTTGATGAGAAGGACAAGTATTGAATTTTCTAACTAATTCTTCAAACTACTCCAGAAAGAATTTAGGATCTTTTCGGTTTGACCGGCAGTTTTTAACATAATTTCCACGTAACTAAAAAATTTTAAACTTCGTATACTGGTAGAATGTGTTTATAAAACATCTTTTTCTCTTGGCTTTATTGAGAAAATCCTATAGTTTGTAAGATATTTGTTGTTTTTTATTTCTTCAATTTCTGCAATTTCAACTAATCAATGAAGTCTATTGAGGTGAAAACATTCTTTGCCGTATGAATATGTCCCTCGTTTAAGAAACAAATTGGGTTATTTACATTTGTAAAAAAAAAAAAAGATACCCTTTCCTCAACTCCTAACCCTAACCCTAAAACAGATTGAAATGCAATAGATCGATACTAGAGCCATAATTATGGGTGACAATTTCATATGACACTGCTAGAAAAAACTGCCGTTCCCAATAGAGGGCATAGGATTGGTTAAAATTTGAAAAATTAAACTACGTTAAACAAGCAAATTACAATTTTCTCAAGAAAGCCAAGAGAAAAAAATGTTATATTTTGATACATTCTACCAGTATATGAAGTTTTAAAGTGTTTAGTTAACTAGAAATTTTGTTAAAAACTGCCGTTCAAAAGGAAAAGGTCTGACTTAGTGTAATTTACTGCAGATATTACAGTTCTATGGTTTCTCTCCTGTATGAATGTTTTTATGAGAGGTTAAAGAGCGCAAGCAAGACAATGATTTACCACAAATATCACACTCATACAGTTTCTCTCCAGTATAAATGGATTTGTGATAAGTAAGGCTATGCTTATGGGAGAATGATTTACCACAAATACGACATTGATATAGTTTCTCTCCTGTATGAACGTCTTTGAGAGAATGACATTCCACAGACATCACATTAATGAGGTTTCTCTCCTGTATGAATGGATTTGTGTTTAGTAAGGCCTATCTTCTGAGAGAATGATTTACCACAAATATCACAGTCATGTGGGTTCTCTCCTGTATGAATGGATTTGTGAGAAGTAAGGTGACTTTTTTGAGAGAATGATTTACCACAAATATCACACTGATATGGTTTCTCACCTGTGTGAATGGATTTGTGATAAGTAAGGCTACTCTTATGAGAGAATGATTTACCACAAATATGACAGTGATAAGGTTTCTCTCCTGTATGAATGGATATGTGAGAAGTAAGGCTACTCCTATTAGGAAATGACATACTACAAATATTACAGTGATATGGTTTGTCTCCTGTATGAGTGGATTTGTGTCTAGTAAGGTTACTTTTATCAGAGAATGATTTACTACAAACATCACACTGATTTGGTTTCTCTCCTGTATGAACGTATTTGTGGTAAGAAAGGCCTCTCTTCTGAGAGAATGATTTACTACAAACATCACATTGATATGGTTTTTCTCCTGTATGAATGTATTTGTGAGTGGTAAGGCTACTTTTCTGACAGAATGATTTACCACAATTATCACATTGATTTGGTTTCTCTCCAGTATGAACAGATTTGTGATAAGAAAGGCCAGTCCTTTGAGAGAATGATTTACTACAAATATCACACTGATTTGGTTTCCCTCCTGTATGAATGGATTTGTGAGAGGTAAGGTTACTTTTCTGAGAGAATGATTTACCACAGACATAACAGTGATATGGCTTCCTACCTGCATGTATGAATTTGTGAACAGTGAGATTTCCCTTATTAGAAAAAGTCTTTTTACAGATATCACATTGGTGTGATAACTTTTTTCTTTCTTTTGTCATCTCTTGAGGATTCATTATTGTTCTATAGTATACAAGCACAAAATATATTTTTCCTGTTCTTCTTATATATTCCTTTGTTGATTTTCCACAAGTTTGGTCTTTGTCAATAGCTAAAGGTAATAGAAACACCTTTGCAGATTTTTCCAAGTTCAGACTGAATCGGAAATACTTTAGCAAATATTCCAGGCAGTGATGGAAAAAAATGTTGCTGCTAATTCAGATGGAATTTTTCAGTTCTTCACCATAGATAAATTTTATAAACGTGGTTATATATATTATTTATAACATCTTCCATTAGTCTTCAAATGACGATCAATATTCCTGATGTATCTGAAGTAAAAACTCCTTTATACCACTAACATCTCATATTCTGAAATGACACAGAAACAGTAGAAGATATAGGAAAGACTTAAAAAGCAGAGATTCAACAATAGAAAATATAACTACATTTTCATAATGATAAACTGTGGATATAAACTTTTACTTCCTTCAGATATTATGTAAAACATTAAATTACATATTATTGGACAATATTTCCATCTTGCTTCTTAAGACAGAAGCAAGATGGGACTTTCTCGAGATCAGCAAAGGCAAGCCGCAGCACGTCAGATGGAGTCTCAATACAGAAGGGAGATGAGACTTTTGCAAGATCAGCAAACACATGCTGCAGCATTTAATGCTTAGCCATTAAAACATTTTAATGATTAGACAGAGCGAGCCCCACCGGCTTGCATACGAAAAGCATGGAATGATGATATTTAATTTATTAACTCCGTAAGGTTGAAAGGTAAAGTCGACCTTGGCGGAATTTGAACTGAGAATGTATACATTCGTTTTTCACAAATCCTGGAGCTGCTTTCATATATAATCCATCCCATTTTTATGAAAATGATAATTTTGTCCAAATTAGTGTGCTAAACTCAAATCATTGTTTCTGTAAAGCTTTAAAATTTCCAAATGAAACTAATGGCATGCAATGCCCAGGCAGTAAGGTAATATTGCCAGCACTACTAGCTCCTTCTCAACCTCTTCTGGAAGGTACTTCCATCCAGTCAAAGGATTTCCTGAGCAATATCAGACAATCCTGCATCACAAATGACATTGTTTGGTGCATCTAAGGAGATAGTTGAACATGGATTTACACTGCCATTCACAGTCGAAGGGCAAGTCAGTCACCTCAATGGTTCCCTGTTACCCACAAATGAACAACCAACCACATCTTCATCATCATCATCATCGTTTAACGTCCGTTTTCCACGCTAGCATGGGTTGGACGGTTTGACCGGGATCTGGGAAACCAGGAGGCTGCACCAGGCTCCAGTCTGATCTGGCAGTGTTTCTAAAGCTGCATGCCCTTCGTAACGCCAACCACTCTGTGAGTATAGTGGGTGCTTTTTACGTGCCACCGGCCAGTGACGCTGGCAAATGGCCACGATTGGTTGGTGCTTTTATGTGTCACAGGTCCTGTGTTTGCTGATCTTCATGAGTGATGTAGGACAATAAACCCAAAGGAGGTGTCAAAACTTCAGACGATGGGTCATGTTATTTTGCTAATTTGTAGAAGTATTAAACTTATCCAATCTCATCATATCTAAGAAGTTTCTATCATAGAGTGGACACATGTAATATAATAACAACTCCTAGACACACCAATGAAGCAGGAAAATCTGTGACAATGTATTAATGTAAACACAAAGAGTGGTAGAACCAACTGCAGTACAGAAAAGGACATTACATGAAGTTCATTGTGAACCCCCGGGGATGTCATGACTGAAAGCTTTGATGGGGAGTCATGTGTATTGGCCAGCAATGGACCGGGACATTCAAAATTTGGTAAAAATCATGTAGGGATTGTGCATTAGCAGCCAAGGCACCACCAGTGAAATACCAATTGTGGTCTGAGACGAAGAACACCTCGACCTCTCCAAGACTGACGAATGTGAAGATACTGTTGACTGTTTTCTTCGACTCCAGGGGATTGTTCATCATGAGTATGCTCCACCTGGTTAGACAGTAAACCAGGGGTTCTACTGTGACGTTTGCGGGATGCTATTCATTGGAAAGGGCCACAATTCGATGCCTCCAGGGAGTGACAATGCACCTGCCTATTCAGGTGGCAAAACAGGTGTAATATCTGTTTTTTTCAAAACAAAGTAAATAAAACACAAAAACACAAAGTAAGGATCGACTAGTCATGACTAGCAAGCGCGGATACGCGAGTGCGCGCACCGGGAGCACTCTTCTTAAGTAGTACCCTTTTAACTTACTCAACACATCGAAACAATCAGGTATATGACATGACACATATATATGGTACATATAGACTATGCTTGACAAGTGAATGGTGCATGCTACTTGATCATGATTGATAGCCTTACAAAGTGGTTGGAAGGATGTAGGTGCATTCAACCTACCTTGAAGGCAACTATATCGTTCCGGCCCATTTTTTTTTTTTGCTCAGAAAGGTGTTTCGGACACCATCGAACAAGGGAACACAATTTACAGGATACCAGTTAAAGAAATCCTGCAAAATACATGTAGGCAAGTACGTCTACCCCACCCTACCCTATCACTCAAGGTCAAATGGGTAAGCAGAACGATTTATAGATACTTTCAAGCGAGCGCCAAATACAGGAAGGAACCAGTTAAGCAAGGATTAAGGGCTAACTAAATTCTTTTCAACAATAGCGATCAGCCATCATTTCTATATGTCATCTCCACATTTTAAAAAATATATTTACTACTAATTTTCGAGTAAAAGATTATATAAACGGATTTTTATTTTTACTTTTGGTCAAATTAGGTACGTTCTAGTGTTTCATTTCTTCTGTATACGACATTTACTTTTCGTTTCAGTATTTCAGGTGCACACTCGTATTTTTATATATTCCCCATTTTCTTATACAAATTATATTGTACTTTCCTGCATTTAACTTAAATAATCAAATTTACACGCCACAAAGAAAGAGAAATTTTACCTAAACAAGATACAGATCTGACGTTAACGAATATAGGAAATAACCAAAAGTGCAATGAAATGTCTAAAGGAAAATAAACAGAATGAAAGTATTAAAATAACAGCCTGGATCTTTTCGGTTTGAACGGCAGTTTTTAACATAATTTCTCGGTAATTAAAAAATTAAAAACTTCTTATACTGGTAGAATGTGTTTATAAAACATCATTTTCTCTTGGCTTTATTGAGAAAATTCTATAGTTTGTAAGATATTTATTGTTTCTTTCTTCAATTTCTGTAATTTCAACCAATCAATGACGTCCATTGAGGTAAAAAACAAATTCTGTGCCGTATGAATATGTCCCTCGTTTAAGAAACAGATTGGGTTTATTTACATTTATGAAGAAAAAAAGATACCCTTCCCCTAACCCTAACCCTAAAACAGATTGAAATGCAATAGATCCTATTTGTTTGGTGAAATTCTTTCTTTTAACTGGTATTACTTAATGGGAGTGGTCCAGGTGCGCGCACTCGCGCTAGCTAGTCGTGACTTGTCGATCCTACAACGACTAGGTAGCAAAGTAAATAAAACACAAAATACATAATTTTTTTTACTCAAAGTAAATAATTTTTTAAAAAGAAAGTAATTAAAACACAAAGTAAGGATCGACTAGTGACCACTAGCTAACGCGAGTGCGCGCACCTGGAGCACTCTTCTTAAAGTAGTACCCTTTTCACTTACTCAACACATTGAAACAATCAGATATATGGCATGACACATATATAATAGAAATGTTTATATAAATATGTAGTGATCCTACAACGGCGCGCGCGCGCACCGTCCATTTGTATTTCGCGCGTGTTGGTGCCTTACAAGGCAGAGAAAGGAAGGGCCCTCTCGCGCATGCGCGAACCACCGGAAGCACGACCCGCTTGCCTATCGTGTAGTGGTAGTTAGCGAGGCAAGGGGTCGTAGAACGTTTGACCACTAGCAGCAGTCATCGGGGACTTGGGACCCAGCGATTGAAGGCGGCGGTCACGCATATATTCTCTCCGGTTGATAGCAGCAGTCGGCCGAATGCCTTTAACCAAATTGTTGCCGACCACATTCAACTTCCCTGTTCGACGCCATCTTGACCCCTTTCTGGTTTAGCGGCTGGACATTGTAAATATTACAATCTATTAACTTTCAGCCTTGCGCGCCCAGAATCAAGGACATCAGATAACACACTTATTGTTATTGTTACCAAGAAAGAGAATAAAGTAGTATATATATATTTTACGTCTGCGTCTTGTTGTTTCTGACTAGTAGAATTCTGGATTATTAAAGCAACGGCTAGTGAGTGATTGCTTTCTTGTACCCCGAAAGTACAAGATCAGATATTCACATCACTCACGCAAAGCTCGTTTCAAATATAATACTTACACAATAAATATATATATATATATATATATATATATATATATATATATATATATATATATATATATGTGTGTGTGTGTGTGTGGTGTGTGTGTGTGTGTGTGCGTGTGTGTGTGTGTGTGTGTGTGTGGTGTGTGTGTGTGTATATACGCAGAGTGAGTCAACGAGGAAGGTGTGAGAAGAATATATTGTAGTGAAAACTGAACTCAGAGTGGACAAAGAGAGCTTCAAAAGAATTTCTTCCTCTTTACAACAAACGTTAATTAATATTTTTCAGGTCCACATAATCAAAAATGCTGCATCTGTTTCTTTAGAAATTTAATTACCAATCGTGTATATATTTAATTTGGTTTTCTCTTAAATATCAGTTGTAAAGTGGAACCGATCAAGCAATAAAAATGCGTAAGAAACAGGAGCAAGAAGGCCTTTTACGAATTTATGTGAAGCACCTCAGCTCTTAATTAAAAACGGATATTAGAAATAGAGTGATTTACCCTCGTCTGTTAATTGCTAAATCTTTCCAATTCTGTTTCCGTTTAAGAGAGAACCCAATTGAATATACACACGTTTGATAATTAACTGTGTAAAGAAATCCGTACAGTATTCTTTATTAAATTCACCTGCAAAATATAAATCAACGTTTGCTATTAAAAATCTAGAAATTCTCTTGAAGCTGTCACTGTCCACTCAGACTCCAGTCCTCACTGCTTCATATTCTCACATTTTCCTCGGTGACTCTCTCTATATATATACATATATTTCTATGTGAGTATTATATTTATTTAAGCATTTCTATTGTATATGTGTCATTTTACGTACATTTGCTTATTCTGACGTGTTGAATAATTAAATTAAAAGAATCTCACCAAACAAAGCCGAAATTATATGAAAGTAAGGCTGAGATTCGAATAATTTTGTTTTATTTTCTTTTAGACATTCCGTTCCAGTTTTGGTTATTTTTTACATTGCTTTGTGTCAGTGCAATACCTTCTTTACACAACATTTTCCTTTATTTTTGGCTTGTAAATCTAAGAATTTAGTTAAATGCAGGGAAATTACGATGTAATTACTGAAAAATGGAGAATATATAAAATTTAGATTGTGCACTCGAAATACTGAAACGAAAAGAGGATGGTTCACATGGATCGGCATTTGTGTGAAACATTTAAAAAATGTCTTTATTTTTGCTAGTTCTTCTCCGTTATTACAATTTATAACTTATCTCTTATTATAAAAGGCAGATTTTATCTGCCTCCCTTTGGGAGTTATAGAAATCTACAATATAGGATTTCTTCAATTACAATTTACCTAGCATTTTAAAGAGTACAATGCATCGCGTCATGCCAGGTCCAGTTTTTAAAATTTAAACTCCAATTAAGCAAAATTTACAGAAAACTCACATTCTGGTGTGTGTGTCAAATGCTTTTCTTAGTCTGGTTTACACCACACGCAAACGCACACACACAGTGGGCAACGAATAAAATGAAAGTAATTCACTTACTGTAGTGAGTGATTCTTTCACTCTGCCTCCCACTTCCTCTTTCCACACATAGACACGCAAATATATAAATAAAATTGTAAGCTAACGTGCGTGTGTGTGAGTGTGTGTGTGTGTGCGCGTGTGTGTGTGTGTGAGGGTGCGTGTGTGTGTGTGCGTGTGCGTGAGTGTGTGACAGGAAAGTTTTTTACGACGAATATAAGACCTATATCCAAGTAGCAGAAAGATAAGACAGTAAGGTGTGATTTGAGGGAGATTTGCCTGCTATTTCTACCATGTCTAGCTGCCATGTAGGGGTCTCCCTCATAGGCTCATACATACATATATACATAGATAAGACAGTAAGGTGTGATTTGGGGGAAATTTGGCTGCTATTTCTACCAGGTCTGTTAGGCCTTCTCATGTAAACTCAAGCTTTCTCATGCCTTGAACATAAGACCAAAGCAGAGAATGTATTCTTTTATTCTTCTGCTTTTTCCAGCCATTGGTCTGTGGCCATGCTGGGGCAATGCCTTGAAGAATTGTAGTTTAATGAATCAACTCCAGTTTTATTTTTGTAAGCATTGTACTTATTCTATCTGTTTCCTTTGTCAAACCACTAGGTGACAGGGATGTAAACAAACCAACATTCGTTGTCAAGCAGTGGTGGAGGACAATCACAAGCACAGACACGCACACACACACACATACATGCATAACATATACACACATACATACATACATACATACATATATATGTGTGTATATATATATTGCAGCGTGGAAGGTGTTTGAAAGCCATTTAAGAAACACACAAAAACCGTTACATTCACTTCAACATTTAAATTTAATTTGCCAAAATATTTTCGTCGCTTTGAGACCGCGACCTGTTCACTGACAAAAATATCGTGCTAACACATCGCGGTCTCAAAGCGACGAAAATATTTTGACAAATTAAATTTAAATGTTGAAGTGAATCTAACGGTTTTTGTGTGTTTCTTAAATGGCTTATAAACACCTTCAACGCTGCAACTGTTTTCGTTCCAGCACACGATCTCAGATCAAGTCACTTGCTATGCAAGTACATCTCTGTAACTATATATATATTTATATATATATATATATATATGTATATTGGTAAAAACAGTAAGATAACAAAAGAAAGAAAGAGACCTCAATATTATGTAAATTGAGGAAATCTTTATATATAAAAGTGAGGTTGTGTGTCTGTCTCCTACGATTTAGATTCCTAACTACTCCCACATTTTGCGGTGCAGTTTAACCAAAACCGGGTATCTTATAGTCGTGATTCATATCGAGACCGTCTGGGTATTAGCGCGCGTCTACGATGAGTCTACGATTTAAAAAAAATTTACCATCAATTTTTCCCATTTTTAATCCATTTTTGACATATATAAGGGAAGTAACTCTCTAAAATTATTATTAAATCTCAGAACGTAAAAAGCTACAGTAACACCCCTCCCCCTTTGTGGTTAGCCATATTGAGATGGCTATTATACTTTACATCTCTAAAAATGCTTATATAATTATTTCCCTTACAAACCCGAGCAACGCCGGGCGATACTGCTAGTATATATATATAAGAGGGGTACAAAGGAAGTCTTGTCAATAATTTGAAAAGGCAGAAAAGAAAAGAAAAAATTAG
>NW_021835194.1:0-32573 GCF_006345805.1 Octopus sinensis | reverse complement strand
CATTTTTCATAAACTTACTCCAGTACTTTCTCCTTGATCACATTTCTCTTTTTCTTTCTCTTCTCCTCATTTTTCATAAACTTACTCCAGTACTTTCTCCTTGATCACATTTCTCTTTTTCTTTCTCTTCTCCTCATTTTTCATAAACTTACTCCAGTACTTTCTCCTTGATCACATTTCTCTTTTTCTTTCTCTTCTCCTCATTTTTCATAAACTTACTCCAGTACTTTCTCCTTGATCACATTTCTCCTTTTTCTTTCTCTTTCTTCATTTTTCATAAACTTACTCCAGTACTTTCTCCTTGATCACATTTCTCTTTTTTCTTTCTCTCCTCATTTCCATAAACTTACTCCAGTAGTTTCTCCTTGATCACATTCTCTTTTTTCTTTCTCTTCTCCTCATTTTTCATAAACTTACTCCAGTACTTTCTCCTTGATCACATTTCTCTTTTTTTTTTCTCTTTCCCTCATTTTCATAAACTTACTCCAGTACTTTCTCCTTGATCACATTTCTCTTTTTTCTTTCTCTTCTCTTCATTTTCATAAACTTACTCCAGTACTTTCTCCTTGATCACATTTCTCTTTTTCTTTCTTCTCCTCATTTTCATAAACTTACTCCAGTACTTTCTCCTTGATCATATTTCTCTTTTTTTCTTTCTCATCTCTCATTTTTCATAAACTTATTCAGTACTTTCTCCTTGATCACATTTCTCTTTTTTCTTTCTCTTTCTCATTTTTCATAACTTACTCCAGTATTTTTCTCCTTGATCATTTCTCTTTTTTCTTTTCTTCTTTTCATTTTTCATAACTACTCTCAGTACTTTCTCTTGATCAATTTCTCTTTTTTCTTTCTCTTGTCCTCATTTTTATAAACTTACTCCAGTACTTTCTCCTTGATCACATTTCTCTTTTTTCTTTCTCTTCTCCTCATTTTTATAAACTTACTCCAGTACTTTCTCCTTGATCACATTTCCTTTTTTTCTTTCTCTTCTCCTCATTTCATAAACTTACTCCAGTACTTTATCCTTTATCACATTTCTCCTTTTCTTCTCTTTCCTCATCTTCATAAACTTACTCTGTACTTCTCCTTGATCACTTTCTCTTTTTCATTCTCTTTCCTTATTTTTCATAAACTTACTCCAGTACTTTCTCCTGATCACATTTCTCTTTTTTCTTTTCTCTCTCTTCATTTTTCATAAATTACTCCGTACTTCTCCTTGATCAAATTCTCTTTTTTTCTTCTCTTCTCTCATTTTTCATAACTTACTCCAGTACTTTCTCCTTGATCACATTTCTCTTTTTTCTTTCTCTTCTCCTCATTTTTCATAAACTTACTCCAGTACTTTCTCCTTGATCACATTTCTCTTTTTTCTTTCTCTTCTCCTCATTTTTCATAATCTTACTCCAGTACTTTATCCTTTATCACATTTCTCCTTTTTCGTTCTCTTCTCCTCATCTTCCATAAACTTACTCCGGTACTTTCTCCTTGATCACTTTTCTCTTTTTTCATTCTCTTCTCCTTATTTTTCATAAACTTACTCCAGTACTTTCTCCTTGATCACATTTCTCTTTTTCTTTCTCATCTCTCATTTTTCATAAACTTACTCCAGTACTTTCTCCTTGATCACATTTTTCTTTTTTCTTACTCTTCTCCTCATTTTTCATAAACTTACTCAAGTACTTTCTCCTTGATCATATTTCTCTTTTTTCTTTCTCTTCTCTTCATTTTTCATAAACTTACTCCAGTACTTTCTCCTTGATCACATTTCTCTTTTTTCTTTCTCTTCTCCTCATTTTTCATAAACTTACTCCATTACTTTCTCCTTTATCACATTTCTCTTTTTTCTTTCTCTTCTCCTCATGTTTCATAAACTTACTCCTGTACTTTCTCCTTGATCACATTTCTCTTTTTTCTTTCTCTTCTCCTCATTTTTCATAAACTTACTCCAGTACTTTCTCCTTGATCACATTTTCTTTTTTCTTTCTCTTCTCCTCATTTTCATAAACTACTCCAGTACTTTCTCCTTGATAACATTTCTCTTTTTCTTTCTCTTCTTCATTTTTCATAAACTTACTCAGTAGTTTCTCCTTGATCACATTTCTCTTTTTTCTTTCTCCTCTCCTCATTTTCCATAACTACTTAGTAGTTCTCCTTGATCAATTTCTTTTTTCTTTCTCTCTCCTCATTTTTCATAACTTACTCCAGTACTTTCTCCTTGATCATTTCTCTTTTTTTTCTCTTCTCCTCATGTTTCATAAACTTACTCCAGTACTTCTCCTTTATCACATTTCTTTTTTCTTTCTCTTCTCTTCATTTTTCATAAACTTACTCCAGTACTTTCTCCTTGATCATTTCTCTTTTTTCTTTCTCTTCTCCATATTTTTCCATAAAATTACTCGAGTAGATCTCCTTGATAATATTCTTTTTTCTTTCTCATCTCTCATTTTTCATAAACTTATTCCAGTACTTTCTCCTTGATCACACTTCTCTTTTCTTTCTCTTCTCCTCATTTTATAAACTTACTCCAGTACTTTCTCCTTGATCACATTTCTCTTTTTTTTTCTCTTCTCCTAATGTTTCATAAACTTACTCCAGTACTTTCTCCTTTATCACATTTCTCTTTTTTCTTTTTCTTTTCTCTTCATTTTTCATAAACTTACTCCAGTACTTTCTCCTTGATCACATTTCTCTTTTTTCTTTCTCTTCTCCTCATTTTATATAAACTTACTCCAGTACTTTCTCCTTGATCATATTTCTCTTTTTTCTTTCTCATCTCTTCATTTTTCATAAACTTATTCCAGTACTTTCTCCTTGATCACACTTCTCTTTTTTCTTTCTCTTCTCCTTCATTTTCACAAACTTACTCCAGTACTTTCTCCTTGATCACATTTCTCTTTTTTCTTTTCTTCTCTCATTTTCATAAACTTACTCCAGTGCTTTCTCCTTGGTCACATTTCTCTTTTTTCTTTCTCTTGTCCTCATTTTTCATAAACTTACTCCAGTACTTCTCCTTGATCACATTTCACTTTTTTCTTTCTCTTCTCCTCATTTTTCATAAACTTACTCCAGTACTTTCTCCTTGATCACATTTCTCTTTTTTCTTTCTCTTCTCCTCATTTTTCATAAACTTACTCCAGTACTTTATCCTTTATCACATTTCTCCTTTTTCGTTCTCTTCTCCTCATCTTCCATAAACTTACTCCTGTACTTTCTCCTTGATCACTTTTCTCTTTTTTCATTCTCTTCTCCTTATTTTTCATAAACTTACTCCAGTACTTTTCCTTGATCACATTTCTCTTTTTTCTTTCTCTTCTCTTCATTTTTCATAAACTTACTCCAGTACTTTCTCCTTGATCACATTTCTCTTTTTTCTTTCTCATCTCCTCATTTTTCATAAACTTACTCCAGTACTTTCTCCTTGATCACATTTTTCTTTTTTCTTTCTCTTCTCCTCATTTTTCATAAACTTACTCAAGTACTTTCTCCTTGATCATATTTGTCTTTTTTCTTTCTCTTCTCTTCATTTTTCATGAACTTACTCCAGTACTTTCTCCTTCATCACATTTCTCTTTTTTCTTTCTCTTCTCCTCATTTTTTATAAACTTACTCCAGTACTTTCTCCTTGATCACATTTCACTTTTTTCTTTCTCTTCTCCTCATTTTTCATAAACTTACTCCAGTACTTTCTTCTTGATAACATTTCTCTTTTTTCTTTCTCTTCTCTTCATTTTTGATAAACTTACTCCAGTACTTTCTCCTTGATCACATTTCTCTTTTTTCTTTCTCTTCTCCTTATTTTCCATAAACTTACTCTAGTAGTTTCTCCTTGATCACATTTCTCTTTTTTCTTTCTCTTCTCCTCATTTTTCATAACCTTCTTCCAGTACTTTCTCCTTGATCATATTTCTCTTTTTTCTTTCTCTTCTCTTCATTTTTCATAAACTTACTCCAGTGCTTTCTCCTTGATCACATTTCTCTTTTTTCTTTCTCCTCTCCTCATTTTCCATAAACTTACTCTAGTAGTTTCTCCTTGATCACATTTCTCTTTTTTCTTTCTCTTCTCCTCATGTTTCATAAACTTACTCCTGTACTTTCTCCTTGATCACATTTCTCTTTTTTCTTTCTCTTCTCCTCATTTTTTATAAACTTACTCCAGTACTTTCTCCTTGATCACATTTCTCTTTTTTCTTTCTCTTCTCCTCATTTTTCATAAACTTACTCCAGTACTTTCTCCTTGATAACATTTCTCTTTTTTCTTTCTCTTCTCTTCATTTTTCATAAACTTACTCCAGTAGTTTCTCCTTGATCACATTTCTCTTTTTTCTTTCTCCTCTCCTCATTTTCCATAAACTTACTCTAGTAGTTTCTCCTTGATCACATTTCTCTTTTTTCTTTCTCTTCTCCTCATTTTTCATAACCTTACTCCAGTACTTTCTCCTTGATCACATTTCTCTTTTTTTTTTCTCTTCTCCTAATGTTTCATAAACTTACTCCAGTACTTTCTCCTTTATCACATTTCTCTTTTTTCTTTCTCTTCTTTCATTTTTCATAAACTTACTCCAGTACTTTCTCCTTGATCACATTTCTCTTTTTCTTTCTCTTCTCCATATTTTCCATAAAATACTCGAGTAGATCTCCTTGATAATATTCTCTTTTTCTTTCTCATCTCTTATTTTCATAAACTTATTCCAGTACTTTTTCCTTGATCACACTTCTTTTTTCTTTCTCTTCTCCTCATTTTTCATAACATTACTCCAGTACTTTCTCCTTGATCATATTTCTCTTTTTTTTTTCTCTTCTCCTAATGTTTCATAAACTTACTCCAGTACTTTCTCCTTTATCACATTTCTCTTTTTTCTTTCTCTTCTCCTCATTTTATATAAACTTACTCCAGTACTTTCTCCTTGATCATATTTCTCTTTTTTCTTTCTCATCTCTTCATTTTTCATAAACTTATTCCAGTACTTTCTCCTTGATCACACTTCACTTTTTTCTTTCTCTTCTCCTCATTTTTCACAACCTTACTCCAGTACTTTCTCCTTGATCATATTTCTCTTTTTTCTTTCTCTTCTCTTCATTTTTCATAAACTTACTCCAGTGCTTTCTCCTTGGTCACATTTTCTCTTTTTTCTTTCTCTTGTCCTCATTTTCATTTAACTCAGTACTTTCTCAACTTACTCAGTACTTTCTCCTGATCACATTTCACTTTTTTCTTCTTTCTCTTCATTTTTCATAAACTTACTCCAGTTCTTTCTCCTTGATCACATTTCTCTTTTTCTTTCTCTTCTCCTCATTTTTCAAACTTACTCCAGTACTTTATCCTTATCACATTTCTCCTTTTTCGTTCTCTTCTCCTCATCTTCATAAAACTTACTACTGTACTTTCTCCTTGATCACTTTCTCTTTTTCATTCTCTTCTCTTATTTTCATAAACTTACTCCAGTACTTTCTCCTTGATCACATTTCTCTTTTTTCTTTCTCTTCTCTTCATTTTTCATAAACTTACTCCAGTACTTTCTCCTTGATCACATTTCTCTTTTTTCTTTCTCTTCTCCTCATTTTTCATGAACTTACTCCAGTACTTTCTCGTTGATCACATATCCCTTTATTCTTTCTCTTCTCCTCATTTTTCATAAACTTACTCCAGTACTTTCTCCTTTATCACATTTCACTGTTTTCTTTCTCTTCTCTTCATTTTTCATAAACTTACTCCAGTACTTTCTCCTTGATCACATTTCTCTTTTTTCTTTCTCTTCTCCTCATTTTTCATGAACTTACTCCAGTACTTTCTCCTTGATCACATATCCCTTTATTCTTTCTCTTCTCCTCATTTTTCATAAACTTACTCCAGTACTTTCTCCTTGATCATATTTCTCTTTTTTCTTTCTCTTCTCCTCATTTTTTATAAACTTAATCCAGTACTTTCTCCTTGATCATATTTCTCTTTTTTCTTTCTCTTCTCTTTATTTTCCATCAACTTACTCCAGTACTTTCTCCTTGATCACATTTCTCTTTTCTCTTTCTCTTCTCCTCATTTTTTATAAACTTACTCAAGTACTTTCTCCTTGATCATATTTCTCTTTTTTCTTTCTCTTCTCTTCATTTTTCATAAACTTACTCCAGTACTTTCTCCCTGATCACATTTCTCTTTTTTCTTTCTCTTCTCCTCATTTTTCATGAACTTACTCCAGTACTTTCTCCTTGATCACCTATCCCTTTATTCTTTCTCTTCTCCTCATTTTTCATAAACTTACTCCAGTACTTTCTCCTTGATCATATTTCTCTTTTTTCTTTCTCTTCTCCTCATTTTTCATAAACTTAATCCAGTACTTTCTCCTTGATCATATTTCTCTTTTTTCTTTCTCTTCTCTTTATTTTCCATCAACTTACTCCAGTACTTTCTCCTTGATCACATTTCTCTTTTTTCTTTCTCTTCTCCTCATTTTTCATAAACTTACTCCAGTACTTTCTCCTTGATCACATTTCTCTTTTTTTTCTCTTCTCCTCATTTTTCATAAACTTACTCCAGTACTTTCTCCTTGATCACATTTCTGTTTTTCTTTCTCTTCTCTTCATTTTTCATAAACTTACTCCGGTACTTTCTCCTTGATCACATTTTTCTTTTTTCTTTCTCTTCTCCTCATTTTCCATAAACGTACTCCAGTACTTTCTCCTTGATCACATTTCTCCTTTTTCTTTCTCTTATTCTCGTTTTTCATAAACTTACTCCATTAGTTTCTCCTTGATCACATTTCTCTTTTTTCTTTCTCTTCTACTCATTTTTCATAAACTTACTCCAGTACTTTCTCCTTGATCACATTTCTCCTTTTTCGTTCTCTTCTCCTCATCTTCCATAAACTTACTCCGGTACTTTCTCCTTGATCACTTTTATCTTTTTTCATTCTCTTCTCCTTATTTTTCATAAACTTACTCCAGTACTTTCTCCTTGATCACATTTCACTTTTTTCTTTCTCTTCTCTTCATTTTTCATAAACTTACTCCAGTACTTTCTCCTTGATCACATTTCTCTTTTTTCCTTCTCTTCTCCTCATTTTTCATAAACTTACTCCAGTACTTTCTCCTTTATCACATTTCTCTTTTTCTTTCTCTTCTTTCATTTTTCATAAACTTACTCCAGTACTTTCTCTTGATCACATTTCTGTGTTCTTTTTTCTCTCTCCTCATTTTCCATAAACTTACTCCAGTAGTTTCTCCTTGATCACATTCTCTTTTTTCTTTCTCTTCTCTCATTTTTCATAAACTTATCCAGTACTTTCTCCTTGATCAGATTTTCCTTTTCTTTCTCTTATCCTCATTTTTCATAAACTTACTCCATTAGATTCTCCTTGATCACATTTCTCTTTTTTCCTTCTCTTCTCATTTTTCATAAACTTACTCCAGTACTTTCTCCTTTAACACATTTCTCTTTTTTCTTTCTCTTCTCTTCATTTTTCATAAACTTACTCCAGTGCTTTCTCCTTGATCACGTTTCTCTTTTTTCTTTCTCTTCTCCTCATTTTTCATAAACTTACTCCAGTACTTTCTCCTTGATCATATTTCTCTTTTTTCTTTCTCTTCTCTTCAATTTTCATAAACTTACTTCAGTACTTTCTCCTTGATCACATTTCTCTTTTTCTTTCTCTTCTCCTCATTTTTCATAAACTTACTCCAGTACTTTCCTTGATCACATTTCTCTTTTTCTTTCTCTTCTCTTATTTTCATAAAACTTACTCAGTACTTTCTCCTTGATCACATTTCTCTTTTTTCTTTCTCTTCTCCTCATTTTCATGAACTTACTCCAGTACTTTCTCGTTGATCACATATCCCTTTATTCTTTCTCTTCTCCTTTTTCATAAACTTACTCCAGTACTTTCTCCTTCACATTTCACTTTTCTTTCTCTTCTCTTCATTTTTCATAAACTTACTCCAGTACTTTCTCCTTGATCACATTTCTCTTTTCTTTCTCTTCTCCTCATTTTTCATGAACTTACTCCAGTACTTTCTCCTTGATCACATTCCTTTATTCTTTCTTCTCCTCATTTTTCATAAACTTACTCCAGTACTTTCTCCTTGATCATATTTCTCTTTTTTTTCTCTTCTCCTCATTTTTATAAACTTAATCCAGTACTTTCTCCTTGATCATATTTCTCTTTTTTCTTTCTCTTTCTTTCATTTTCCATCAAACTTACTCCAGTACTTTCTCCTTGATCACATTTCTCTTTCTTTTCTCTTCTCCTCATTTTTATAAACTTACTCAAGTACTTCTCCTTGATCATATTTCTCTTTTTCTTTCTCTTCTCTTCATTTTCATAAACTTACTCCAGTACTTTCTCCTTGATCACATTCTCTTTTTTCTTTCTCTTCTCCTCATGTTTCATAAACTTACTCCTGTACATTCTCCTTGATCACATTTCACTTTTTCTTTCTGTTCTCTCATTTTTCATAAACTTACTCCAGTACTTTCTCCTTGATCACATTCTCTTTTTTCTTTCTTCTCTCATTTTTCATAAACTTACTCTAGTAGTTTCTCCTTGATCACATTTCTCTTTTTTTTTTCTCTTCTCCTCATTTTATATAAACTTACTCCAGTACTTTCTCCTTGATCATATTTCTCTTTTTTCTTTCTCTTCTCTTCATTTTTCATAAACTTACTCCAGTGCTTTCTCCTTGGTCACATTTCTCTTTTTTCTTTCTCTTGTCCTCATTTTTCATAAACTTACTCTAGTACTTTCTCCTTGATCACATTTCTCTTTTTTCTTTCTCTTCTCCTCATTTTCCATAAACTTACTCCAGTACTTTCTCCTTGATCACAATTCTCTTTTTTCTTTCTCTTCTCTTCATTTTTCATAAACTTACTCCAGTACGTTCTCCTTGATCACATTTCTCTTATTTCTTTCTCATCTCCTCATTTTTCATAAACTTACTCCAGTACTTTCTCCTTGATCACATTTTTGTTTTTTCTTTCTCTTCTCCTCATTTTTCATAAACTTACTCAAGTAATTTCTCCTTGATCATATTTCTCTTTTTTCTTTCTCTTCTCTTCATTTTCATGAACTTACTCCAGTACTTTCTCCTGATCACATTTCTTTTTTCTTTCTCTTCTCCTCATTTTTTATAAACTTACTCCAGTACTTTCTCCTTGATCACATTTCTCTTTTTTCTTTCTCTTCTCCTCATTTTTCATAACCTTACTCCAGTACTTTCTCCTTGATCATATTTCTCTTTTTTCTTTCTCTTCTCTTCATTTTTCATAAACTTACTCCAGTACTTTCTCCTTGATCACATTTCTCTTTTTTCTTTCTCTTCTCCTCATTTTTCATAAACTTACTCCAGTACTTTCTCCTTGATCACATTTCTTTTTTTTTTCTCTTCTCTCTAATTTTCATAAACTTACTCCAGTACTTTCTCCTTGATCACATTTCTTTTTTCTTTCTCTTTCTTCATTTTTCATAAACTTACTCCAGTACTTTCTCCTTGATCACGTTTCTCTTTTTTCTTTCTCTTCTCCTCATTTTCTATAAAATTACTCCAGTAGATTCTCCTTGATCACATTTCTCTTTTTTCTTTCTCTTCTCCTCATTTTATATAAACTTACTCCAGTACTTTCTCCTGGATCACATTTCTCCTTTTTCTTTCTCTTATCCTCATTTTTCATAAACTTACTCAAGTACATTCTCCTTGATCATATTTCTCTTTTTTCCTTCTCTTCTCTTCATTTTTCATAAACTTACTCCAGTACTTTCTCCTTGATCACATTTCACTTTTTTCTTTCTCTTCTCCTCATTTTTCATAAACGTACTCCAGTACTTTCTCCTTGATCACATTTCTCCTTTTTCTTTCTCTTATCCTCATTTTTCATAAACTTACTCAAGTACATTCTCCTTGATCATATTTCTCTTTTCTCTTTCTCTTCTCTTCATTTTTCATAAACTTACTCCAGTGCTTTCTCCTTGGTCACATTTCTCTTTTTTCTTTCTCTTTTCCTCATTTTTCATAAACTTACTCTAGTACTTTCTCCTTGATCACATTTCTCTTTTTTCTTTCTCTTCTCCTCATTTTTCATAAACTTACTCCAGTACTTTCTCCTTGATCACAATTTCTCTTTTTTCTTCTCTTCTCTTCATTTTTCATAAACTTACTCCAGTACGTTCTCCTTGATCACATTTCTTTTTTCTTTCTCATCTCCTCATTTTTCATAAACTTACTCCAGTACTTTCTCCTTGATCACATTTTTGTTTTTCTTTCTCTTCTCTCATTTTTCATAAACTTACTCCAGTAATTTCTCCTTGATCATATTTCTCTTTTTTTTCTTTCTCTTTCTTCATTTTTCATGAACTTACTCCAGTACTTTCTCTTGATCACATTTCTCTTTTTTTTCTCTTCTCCTCATTTTTCATAAACTTACTCCAGTACTTTCTCCTTGATCACATTTCTCTTTTTTCTTTCTCTTCTCATTTTTCATAAACTTACTCCAGTACTTCTCCTTGATCATATTCTCTTTTTTCTTTCTCTTCTCTTCATTTCTCATAAACTTACTCCAGTACTTTCTCCTTGATCAAATTTCTCTTTTTTCTTTCTCTTCTCCTCATTTTTCATAACTTACCAGTACTTTCTCCTTGATCACATTTCTCTTTTTTTTTTCTCTTCCTCATGTTTCATAAACTTACTCCAGTACTTTCTCCTTTATCACATTTCTCTTTTCTTTCTCTTTCTTCATTTTCATAAACTTACTCCAGTAGTTCTCCTTGATCACATTTCTCTTTCTTTCTTCTTCTCCTCATTTTCTATAAATTACTCCAGTAGATTCTCCTTGATCATCAATCTCTTTTTTCTTTCTCTTCTCCTCATTTTTATATAAACTTACTCCAGTACTTTCTCCTTGATCACATTCCTCCTTTTTCTTTCTTATCCTCATTTTTCAAAACTTACTCAAGTACATTTCCCTTGATCATATTTTCTTTTTTCCTCTCTTCTCTTCATTTTTCATAAACTTACTCCAGTACTTTCTCCTTGATCACATTTCTCTTTTATCTTTCTCTTCTCCTCATTTTCATAAACTTACTCCAGTACTTTCTCCTTGATCACATTTCTCCTTTATCTTTCTCTTATTCTCATTTTTCATAAACTTACTCAAGTACATTCTCCTTGATCATATTTCTCTTTTCTCTTTCTTCTCATCATTTTTCATAAATTACTCCAGTACTTTCTCCTTGATCACATTTCTCTTTTTTCTTTCTCTTCTCCTCATTTTTCATAAACTTACTCCAGTACTTTTCCTTGATCACATTTCTCTTTTTTTTCTCTTCTCCTCATTTTCATAATCTTACTCCATACTTATCCTATATATCATTTCTCCTTTTTCGTTCTCTTCTCCTCATTTTCATAAAATTACTCCAGTACTTTCTCCTTGATCACTTTCTCTTTTTTCATTCTCTTCTCCTCATTTTCATAAACTTACTCCAGTACTTTCTCCTTGATCATATTTCTCTTTTTTCTTTCTCTTCTCTTCATTTTTCATAAACTTACTCCAGTACATTCTCCTTGATCACATTTCTCTTTTTTCTTTCTCATCTCCTAATGTTTCATAAACTTACTCCAGTACTTTCTCCTTATCATTTCTCTTTTTTCTTTCTCTTCTCTTCATTTTTCATAAACTTACTCCAGTAGTTTCTCCTTGATCACATTTCTCTTTTTTCTTTCTCTTCTCCTCATTTTCATAAAAATTACTCCAGTAGATTCTCCTTGATCACATTCTCTTTTTTCTTTCTCTTCTCCTCATTTTATAAACTTACTCCAGTACTTTCTCCTGGATCACATTTCTCTTTTTCTTTCTCTTATCTTTTTTCATAAAACTTACTCAAGTACTTTCTCCTTGATCAATTTCTCTTTTTCCTTCTCTTCTCTCATTTTTCATAAACTTACTCCAGTACTTCTCCTTGATCACATTTCTTTTTTCTTTTCTTCTCCTCATTTTCATAAACTTACACCAGTACTTTCTCCTTGATCATATTTCACTTTTTTCTTTCTCTTCTCTTCATTTTTCATAAACTTACTCCAGTGCTTTCTCCTTGATCACATTTCTCTTTTTTCTTTCTCTTCTCCTCATTTTATATAAACTTACTCCAGTACTTTCTCCTTGATCACATTTCTCTTTTTCTTTCTCTTATCCTCATTTTTCATAAACTTACTCAAGTACATTCTCCTTGATCATATTTCTCTTTTTTCTTTCTCTTCTCTTCATTTTTCATAAACTTTCTCCAGTACTTTCTCCTTGATCACATTTCTCTTTTTTCTTTCTCTTCTCCTCATTTTTCATAAACTTACTCCATACTTTATCCTATATCTCATTTCTCCTTTCGTTTCTCTTCTCCTCATTTTCCATAAACTTTACTCCAGTACTTTCTCCTTGATCACTTTTCTCTTTTTTCATTCTCTTCTCTCATTTTCATAAACTTACTCCAGTACTTTCTCCTTGATCACATTTTCTTTTTCTTTCTCTTCTCCTCATTTTATAAAACTTACTCCAGTACTTTCTCCTTGATCACATTTCTCTTTTTCCTTCTCTTCTCTTCATTTTCATAAACTTACTCCAGTACTTTCTCCTTGATCACATTTCTCTTTTTTCTTTCTCTTCTCCTCATTTTTCATAAACTTACTCCAGTACTTTCTCTTGATCATATTTCTCTTTTCTTTCTCTTCTCTCATTTTTCATAACTTACTCCAGTACTTCTCCTTGATCACATTTCTTTTTTCTTTCTCTCTCCTCATTTTATAAACTTACTCCAGTACTTTCTCCTTGATCACATTTCTCCTTTTTCTTTCTCTTCTCCTCATTTTTCATAAACTTACTCAAGTAATTCTCCTTGATCATATTTCTCTTTTCTCTTTCTCTTCTCTCATTTTCATAAACTTACTCCAGTATTTCCTTGATCACATTTTCTTTTTTTTTCTCTTTCTCTCATTTTTCATAAACTTACTCCAGTACTTTCTCCTTGATCACATTTCTCTTTTTCTTTCTCTTCTCCTCATTTTTCATAACTTACTCCAGTACTTTATCCTTGATCATCATTTCTCTTTTTCGTTCTCTTCTCCTCATCTTCCATAAACTTCTCCAGTACTTTCTCCTGCATCACTTCTCTTTTTTCATTCTCTTCTCCTCATTTTCATAAACTTACTCCAGTACTTTCTCCTTGATCACATTTTTCTTTTTCTTTCTCTTCTCCTCATTTTTCATAAACTTACTCAAGTACTTCTCCTTGATCATTTTCTCTTTTTTCTTTCTCTTCTCTTCATTTTTCATAAACTTACTCCAGTACTTTCTCCTTGATCACATTTCTCTTTTTTCTTTCTCTTCTCCTCATTTTTCATAAACTTACTCCAGTACTTTCTCCTTTATCACATTTCTCTTTTTCTTTCTCTTCTCATGTTTCATAAAATTACTCCTGTACATTCTCCTTGATCACATTTCTCTTTTTTCTTTCTCTTCTCTTCATTTTTCATAAACTTACTCCAGTACTTTCTCCTTGATCACATTTCTCTTTTTTCTTTCTCTTCCTCATTTTCCATAAACTTACTCCAGTAGTTCTCCTTGATCACATTTCTCTTTTTTTTTCTCTTCTCCTCATTTTATATAAACTTACTCCAGTACTTTCTCCTTGATCACATTCTCCTTTTTCTTTCTCTTATCCTCATTTTTCATAAATTTACTCAAGTACTTTCTCCTTGATCAATTTCTCTTTTTCTTTCTCTTCTCTTCATTTTTCATAAACTTACTCCAGTACTTTCTCCTTGATCACACTTCTCTTTTTTCTTTCTCTTCTCCTCATTTTTCACAACCTTACTCCAGTACATTCTCCTTGATCATATTTCTCTTTTTTCTTTCTCTTCTCTTCATTTTTCATAAATTTACTCCAGTGCTTTCTCCTTGGTCACATTTCTCTTTTTTCTTTCTCTTGTCCTCATTTTTCATAAACTTACTCTAGTACTTTCTCCTTGATCACATTTCTCTTTTTTCTTTCTCTTCTCCTCATTTTCATAAACTTACTCAGTACTTTCTCCTTGATCAAATTCTCTTTTTTCTTTCTCTTCTCTTCATTTTCATAAACTTACTCCAGTACGTTCTCCTTGATCACATTTCTTTTTTCTTTCTCATCCTCATTTTTCATAAACTTACTCCAGTACTTTCTCCTTGATCACATTTTTTTTTTCTTTCTCTTCTCCTCATTTTTCATAAACTTACTCAAGTAATTTTCTCCTTGATCATATTTCTCTTTTTCTTTCTCTTCTCTTCATTTTCATAAACTTACTCCAGTACTTTCTCTTGATCACATTTCTTTTTTCTTTCTCTTCTCCTCATTTTCATAAACTTACTCCAGTACTTTCTCCTTGATCACATTTCTCTTTATCTTTCTTCTCCTCATTTTCATAAACTTACTCAAGTACTTTCTCCTATATCTCATTTCTCTTTTTTCTTTCTCTTCTCCTCATTTTCATAACTTACTCAGTACTTTCTTGATCATATTTCTCTTTTTCTTTCTCTTCTCTTCATTTTCATAACTTACTCCAGTTCTTTCTCCTTGATCACATTTCTCCTTTATCTTTCTCTTCTTCTCATTTTCCATAAACTTACTCCAGTTCTTTCTCCTTGATCACATTTCTCCTTTATCTTTCTCTTATTCTCATTTTTCATAAACTTACTCCAGTACATTCTCCTTGATCACATTTCTCCTTTATCTTTCTCTTATTCTCATTTTCCATAAACTTACTCCAGTACTTTCTCCTTGATCACATTTCTTTTTTTTCTATCTCTTCTCCTCATTTTCATAAACTTACTCCAGTACTTTCTCCTTGATCACATTTCTCTTTTTTCTTTCGCTTCTCCTCATTTTTCATAATCTTACTCCAATACTTTATCCTATATCTCATTTCTCCTTTTTCGTTCTCTTCTCCTCATCTTCCATAAACTTTCTCCGGTACTTTCTCCTTGATCACTTTTCTCTTTTTTCATTCTCTTCTCCTCATTTTTCATAAACTTACTCCAGTACTTTCTCCTTGATCACATTTTTCTTTTTTCTTTCTCTTCTCCTCATTTTTTATAAACTTACTCAAGTACTTTCTCCTTGATCATATTTCTCTTTTTTCTTTCTCTTCTCTTCATTTTTCATAAACTTACTCCAGTACTTTCTCCTTGATCACATTTCTCTTTTTTCTTTCTCTTCTCCTCATTTTTCATAAACTTACTCCAGTACTTTCTCCTTTATCACATTTCTCTTTTTTCTTTCTCTTCTCGTCATGTTTCATAAAATTACTCCTGTACATTCTCCTTGATCACATTTCACTTTTTTCTTTCTCTTCTCTTCATTTTTCATAAACTTACACCAGTACTTTCTCCTTGATCACATTTCTCTTTTTTCTTTCTCTTCTCCTCATTTTCCATAAACTTACTCTAGTAGTTTCTCCTTGATCACATTTCTCTTTTTTTTTCTCTTCTCCTCATTTTATATAAACTTACTCCAGTACTTTCTCCTTGATCACATTTCTCCTTTTTCTTTCTCTTATCCTCATTTTTCATAAATTTACTCAAGTACTTTCTCCTTGATCATATTTCTCTTTTTTCTTTCTCTTCTCTTCATTTTTCATAAACTTACTCCAGTACTTTCTCCTTGATCAGACTTCTCTTTTTTCTTTCTATTCTCCACATTTTTCACAACCTTACTCCAGTACTTTCTCCTTGATCATATTTCTCTTTTTTCTTTCTCTTCTCTTCATTTTTCATAAACTTACTCCAGTGCTTTCTCCTTGGTCACATTTCTCTTTTTTCTTTCTCTTGTCCTCATTTTTCATAAACTTACTCTAGTACTTTCTCCTTGATCACATTTCTCTTTTTTCTTTCTCTTCTCCTCATTTTTCATAAACTTACTCCAGTACTTTCTCCTTGATCACAATTCTCTTTTTTCTTTCTCTTCTCTTCATTTTTCATAAACTTACTCCAGTACGTTCTCCTTGATCACATTTCTCTTATTTCTTTCTCATCTCCTCATTTTTCATAAACTTACTCCAGTACTTTCTCCTTGATCACATTTTTGTTTTTTCTTTCTCTTCTCCTCATTTTTCATAAACTTACTCAAGTAATTTCTCCTTGATCATATTTCTCTTTTCTCTTTCTCTTCTCTTCATTTTTCATAAACTTACTCCAGTACTTTCTCCTTGATCACATTTCTCTTTTTTCTTTCTCTTCTCCTCATTTTTCATAAACTTACTCCAGTACTTTCTCCTTGATCACATTTCTCTTTATTCTTTCGCTTCTCCTCATTTTTCATAATCTTACTCCAATACTTTATCCTATATCTCATTTCTCCTTTTTCGTTCTCTTCTCCTCATCTTCCATAAACTTTCTCCGGTACTTTCTCCTTGATCACTTTTCTCTTTTTTCATTCTCTTCTCCTCATTTTTCATAAACTTACTCCAGTACTTTCTCCTTGATCATATTTCTCTTTTTTCTTTCTCTTCTCTTCATTTTTCATAAACTTACTCCAGTACATTCTCCTTGATCACATTTCTCTTTTTTCTTTCTCATCTCCTAATGTTTCATAAACTTACTCCAGTACTTTCTCCTTTATCACATTTCTCTTTTTTCTTTCTCTTCTCTTCATTTTTCATAAACTTATTCCAGTAGTTTCTCCTTGATCACATTTCTCCTTTTTCTTTCTCTTCTCCTCATTTTCTATAAAATTACTCCAGTAGATTCTCCTTGATAACATTTCTCTTTTTTCTTTCTCTTCTCCTCATTTTATATAAACTTACTCCAGTACTTTCTCCTGGATCACATTTCTCCTTTTTCTCTCTTATCCTCATTTTCATAACTTACTCAAGTACAATCTCCTTGATCATATTTCTCTTTTTTCCTTCTCTTCTCTTCATTTTTCATAAACTTACTCCAGTACTTTCTCCTTGATCACATTTCTCTTTTTTCTTTCTCTTCTCCTCATTTTTCATAACCTTACTCCAGTACTTTCTCCTTGATCATATTTCTCTTTTTTCTTTCTCTTCTCTTCATTTTTCATAAACTTACTCCAGTGCTTTCTCCTTGATCACATTTCTCTTTTTTCTTTCTCTTCTCCTCATTTTATATAAACTTACTCCAGTACTTTCTCCTTGATCACATTTCTCATTTTTCTTTCTCTTATCCTCATTTTTCATAAACTTACTCAAGTACATTCTCCTTGATCATATTTCTCTTTTCTCTTTCTCTTCTCTTCATTTTTCATAAACTTACTCCAGTACTTTCTCCTTGATCACATTTCTCTTTTTTCTATCTCTTCTCCTCATTTTTCATAAACTTACTCCAGTACTTTCTCCTTGATCACATTTCTCTTTTTTCTTTCGCTTCTCCTCATTTTTCATAATCTTACTCCAATACTTTATCCTATATCTCATTTCTCCTTTTTCGTTCTCTTCTCCTCATCTTCCATAAACTTTCTCCGGTACTTTCTCTTTGATCACTTTTCTCTTTTTTCATTCTCTTCTCCTCATTTTTCCTAAACTTACTCCAGTACTTTCTCCTTGATCACATTTTTCTTTTTTCTTTCTCTTCTCCTCATTTTTTATAAACTTACTCAAGTACATTCTCCTTGATCATATTTCTCTTTTTTCCTTCTCTTCTCTTCATTTTTCATAAACTTACTCCAGTACGTTCTCCTTGATCACATTTCTCTTTTTTCTTTCTCTTCTCCTCATTTTTCATAACCTTACTCCAGTACTTTCTCCTTGATCATATTTCTCTTTTTTCTTTCTCTTCTCTTCATTTTTCATAAACTTACTCCAGTGCTTTCTCCTTGATCACATTTCTCTTTTTTCTTTCTCTTCTCCTCATTTTATATAAACTTACTCCAGTACTTTCTCCTTGATCACATTTCTCCTTTTTCTTTCTCTTATCCTCATTTTTCATAAACTTACTCAAGTACATTCTCCTTGATCATATTTCTCTTTTCTCTTTCTCTTCTCTTCATTTTTCATAAACTTACTCCAGTACTTTCTCCTTGATCACATTTCTCTTTTTTCTATCTCTTCTCCTCATTTTTCATAAACTTACTCCAGTACTTTCTCCTTGATCACATTTCTCTTTTTTCTTTCGCTTCTCCTCATTTTTCATAATCTTACTCCAATACTTTATCCTCTATCTCATTTCTCCATTTTCGTTCTCTTCTCCTCATCTTCCATAAACTTCTCCCGGTACTTTCTCCTTGATCACTTTTCTCTTTTTCATTCTCTTCTCCTCATTTCATAAACTTACTCCAGTACTTTCTCCTTGATCACATTTTTCTTTTTTCTTTCTCTTCTCCTCATTTTTATAAAGTTACTCAAGTACTTTCTCCTTGATCATATTCTCTTTTTCTTTCTCTTTCTCTCATTTTTCATAAACTTACTCCAGTACTTTCTCCTTGATCACATTCTCTTTTTTCTTTCTCTTCTCCTCATTTTTCATAAAAACTTACTCCAGTATCTCCTTATCACATTTCTCTTTTTTCTTCTCTTCTCCTCATGTTCATAAACTTCCTGTACATCTCCTTGATCACATTTCACTTTTTCTTTCTCTTCTCTTCATTTTTCATAAACTTACACCAGTACTTTCTCCTTGATCACATTTCTTTTTTCTTTCTCTTCTCCTCATTTTCCATAAACTTACTCTAGTAGTTTCTCCTTGATCACATTTCTCTTTTTATTTCTCTTCTCTCATTTTATATAAACTTACTCCAGTACTTCTCCTTGATCACATTTTCCTTTTTCTTTCTCTTATCCTCATTTTCATAAATTTACTCAAGTACTTCTCCTGATCATATTTCTCTTTTTTCTTTCTCTTCTCTTCATTTTTCATAAACTTACTCCAGTACTTTCTCCTTGATCAGACTTCTCTTTTTTCTTTCTATTCTCCACATTTTTCACAACCTTACTCCAGTACTTTCTCTTGATCATATTTCTCTTTTTCTTTCTCTTCTCTTCATTTTTCATAAACTTACTCCAGTGCTTTCTCCTTGGTCACATTTCTCTTTTTTCTTTCTCTTGTCCTCATTTTCATAAACTTACTCTAGTACACTTTCCTTGATCACATTTCTCTTTTTCTTTCTCTTCTCCTCATTTCATAAACTTACTCCAGTACTTCTCCTTGATCACAATTCTCTTTTCTTTCTCTTCTCTTCATTTTTCATAAACTTACTCCAGTACGTTCTCCTTGATCACATTTCTTTATTCTTTTCATCTCCTCATTTTCATAAACTTACTCCAGTACTTTCTCCTTGATCACATTTTTGTTTTTTTTCTTCTTCTTCTCATTTTTCATAAACTTACTCAAGTAATTTCTCCTTGATCATATTTTCTTTTTTCTTCTCTTCTTCTCTTCATTATTCATGAACTTACTCCAGTACTTTCTCCCTGATCACATTTCTTTTTTTTTTTTCTCTTTCCTCATTTTTTATAAACTTAATCCAGTACTTTCTCCTTGATCACATTTCTCTTTTTCTTTTCTTTTCCTCATTTTTCATAAACTTACTCCAGTACTTTCTTCGTGATAACATTTCTCTTTTTTCTTTCTCTTCTCTTCATTTTTCATAACTTACTCCAGTATTTTACTATCTTCTAATTATCACTTTTTTCTTTCTCTTCTCTTCTCCTCATTTTCCATAAACTTACTCTAGTAGTTTCTCCTTGATCACATTGCTTTTTTCTTTCTCTTCTCCTCATTTTTCATAACCTTACTCCAGTACTTTTTCTTTCTCTGATCTATTTTTTTTTTCTTTCTCTCTCTTCATTTTTTTTTCATAAACTTTTTCAGTGCTTTCTCTTGATCACATTTCTCTTTTTCTTTCTCTTCTCTCCATTTTTCATAAACTTACTCCAGTACTTTCTCCTTGATCATATTTCTCTTTTTCTTCTCTTCTCTTCATTTTATAAAAACTTACTCCAGTACTTTCTCCTTGATCACATTTCTCTTTTTCTTTCTCTTACTCTTTTTCATAAATTTACTCAAGTACTTTCTCCTTGATCATATTTCTCTTTTTCTTTCTCTTCTCGAATTTTTCATAAACTTACTCCAGTACTTTCTCTTGATCACACTTCTCTTTTTCTCTCTTCTCCTCATTTTTCACAACCTTACTCCAGTACATTCTCCTTGATCATATTTCTCTTTTTTCTTCTCTTCTCTTCATTTTTCATAAATTTACTCCAGTGCTTTCTCCTTGGTCACATTTCTCTTTTTTTTCTCTTGTCCTCATTTTCATAAACTTACTCTAGTACTTTCTCCTTGATCAATTTCTCTTTTTCTTTCTCTTCTCCTCATTTTTCATAAACTTACTCCAGTACTTTCTCCTTGATCACAATTCTCTTTTTCTTTCTCTTCTTCATTTTTCATAACTTACTCCAGTACGTTCTCCTTGATCACATTTCTTTTTTCTTTCTATCTCCTCATTTTCATAAACTTACTCCAGTACTTTCTCCTTGATCACATTTTTGTTTTTTCTTTCTCTCTCCTCATTTTTCATAAACTTACTCAAGTAATTTCTCCTTGATCATATTCTCTTTTTTCTTTCTCTTCTCTCATTTTTCATGAACTTACTCCAGTGCTTTTCTCTTGATCACATTTCTCTTTTTCTTTCTCTTCTCTCATTTTTTATAAACTTACTCCAGTACTTTCTTCTTGATCACATTTCTCTTTTTCTTTCTCTTCTCCTCATTTTCATAAACTTACTCCAGTACTTCTTCTTGATAACATTTCTCTTTTTCTTTCTCTTCTCCTCATTTTCATAAACTTACTCCAGTACTTTCTTCTTGATAACATTTCTCTTTTTCTTTCTCCTTCTCCTCATTTTCATAAAACTTACTCTAGTAGTTTCTCCTTGATCACATTTCTCTTTTTTCTTCTTTCCTCATTTTCATAACCTTACTCCAGTACTTTCTACTTGATCATATTTCTCTTTTTCTTTCTCTCTCTTCATTTTTCATCAAACTTACTCCAGTGCTTTCTCCTTGATCACATTTCTCTTTTTTCTTTCTTCTCTTCATTTTTCATAAACTTACTCCAGTACTTTCTCCTTGATCACATTTCTCTTTTTCTTTCTCTTCTCCTCATTTTCATAAACTTACTCCAGTACTTTCTCCTTGATCACATTTCTCCTTTTTCTTTCTCTTCTCCTCATTTTTCATAAACTTACTCCAGTACTTTCTCCTTGATCACATTTCTCCTTTTTCTTTCTCTTCTCCTCATTTTTCATAAACTTACTCCAGTACTTTCTCCTTGATCACATTTCTCCTTTTTCTTTCTCTTCTCCTCATCTTCCATAAACTTACTCCGGTACTTCTCCTTGATCACTTTTCTCTTTTTTCATTCTCTTCTCCTTATTTTTCATAAAGTTACTCCAGTACTTTCTCCTTGATCACATTTCTCTTTTTTCTTTCTCTTCTCCTCATTTTTCATAAACTTACTCCAGTACTTTCTCCTTGATCACATTTCTCTTTTTCTTTCTCTTCTCTCATTTTTCATAAACTTACTCCAGTATTCTCCTTGATCACATTTCTCTTTTTTCTTTCTCTTCTCCTCATTTTCCATAAACCTACTCCAGTAGATTCTCCTTGATCACATTTCTCTTTTTTCTTTCTCTTCTCCTCATTTTTCATAAACTTACTCCAGTACTTTCTCCTTGATCACATTTCTCCTTTTTCTTTCTCTTATCCCCATTTTTCATAAACTTACTCCATTAGTTTCTCCTTTATCATATTTCTCTTTTTTCTTTCTCTTCTCATTTTTCATAAACTTACTCCAGTACTTTCTCCTTGATCATATTTCTCTTTTTTCTTTCTCTTCTCTTCATTTTTCATAAACTTACTGCAGTACTTTCTCCTTGATCACATTTTTCTTTTTGTTTCTCTTCTCCTCATTTTTCATAAACTTACTCCAGTACTTTCTCCTTGATCAAATTTCTCTTTATTCTTTCTCTTCTCCTCATTTTTCATAAACTTACTCCAGTACTTTATCCTTTATCACATTTCTCCTTTTTCGTTCTCTTCTCCTCATCTTCCATAAACTTACTCCGGTACTTTCTCCTTGATCACATTTCTCTTTTTTCTTTCTCTTCTCCTCATTTTCCATAAACTTACTCTAGTAGTTTCTCCTTGATCACATTTCTCTTTTTTCTTTCTCTTCTCCTCATTTTTCATAAACTTACTCCAGTACATTCTCCTTGATCATATTTCTCTTTTTTCTTTCTCTTCTCTTCATTTTTCATAAACTTACTCCAGTACTTTCTCCTTGATCACATTTCTCTTTTTTCTTTCTCTTCTCCTCATTTTTCATAACCTTACTCCAGTACTTTCTCCTTGATCACATTTCTCTTTTTTTTTTCTCTTCTACTAATGTTTCATAAAATTACTCCAGTACTTTCTCCTTTATCACATTTCTCTTTTTTCTTTCTCTTCTCTTTATTTTTCATAAACTTACTCCAGTACTTTCTCCTTGATCACACTTCTCTTTTTTCTTTCTCTTCTCCTCATTTTCCATAAAATTACTCTAGTAGTTTCTCCTTGATCATATTTCTCTTTTTTCTTTCTCTTCTCTTCATTTTTCATAAACTTACTCCAGTGCTTTCTCCTTGGTCACATTTCTCTTTTTTCTTTCTCTTGTCCTCATTTTTCATAAACTTACTCCAGTACTTTCTCCTTGATCACATTTCTCTTTTTTCTTTCTCTTCTCCTCATTTTTCATAAACTTACTCCAGTACTTTCTCCTTGATCACATTTCTCTTTTTTCTTTCTCTTCTCCTCATTTTCATAATCTTACTCCAGTACTTTATCCTTTATCACATTTCTCCTTTTTCGTTCTCTTCTCCTCATCTACCATAAACTTACTCCTGTACTTTCTCCTTGATCACATTTCTCTTTTTTCTTTCTCTTCTCTTCATTTTTCATGAACTTACTCCAGTACTTTCTCCTTGATCACATTTCTCTTTTTTCTTTCTCTTCTCCTCATTTTTTATAAACTTACTCCAGTACTTTCTCCTTGATCACATTTCTCTTTTTTCTTTCTCTTCTCCTCATTTTTCATAAACTTATTCCAGTACTTTCTTCTTGATCACATTTCTTTTTTCTTTCTCTCTCCTCATTCCATAAATACACCAGTACTTTCTCCTGATCACATTTCTCTTTTTTCTTTCTCTTCTCCTCATTTTTCATAATCTTACTCCAGTACTTTATCCTTTATCACATTTCTCCTTTTTCGTTATCTTCTCCTCATCTTCCATAAACTTACTCCGGTACCTTCTCCTTGATCACTTTTCTCTTTTTTTCTTTCTCTTCTCTTCATTTTTCATAAACTAACTCCAGTACATTCTCCTTGATCACATTTCTCTTTTTCCTTTCTCTTTTCCTCATTTTCCATAAACTTACTCTAATAGATTCTCCTTGATCACATTTCTCTTTTCTCTTTCTCTTCTCCTCATTTTTCATAAACTTACTCCAGTATATTCTCCTTGATCATATTTCTCTTTTTTCTTTCTCTTCTCTTCATTTTTCATAAACTTACTCCAGTACTTTCTCTTGATCACATTTCTCTTTTTTCTTTCTCTTCTCCTCATTTTTCATAAACTTACTCCAGTACTTTCTCCTTTATCACATTTCTTTTTTTCTTTCTCTTCTCCTAATGTTTCATAAACTTACTCCAGTACTTTCTCCTTGATCACGTTCTCTTTTTCTTTCTCTTCTCCTCATTTTCCATAAAATTACTCCAGTAGATTCTCCTTGATCACATTTCTTTTTTCTTTCTTTCTCCTCATTTTATATAAATACTCCAGTACTTTCTCCTTGATCACATTCTCCTTTTTCTTTCTCTTATCCTATTTTCATAAACTTACTCAAGTACATCTCCTTGATTCATATTTCTTTTTTCCTTCTCTTCTCTTCATTTTCATAAACTTACTCCGTATTTTCTCTTGATCAAATTTCTCTTTTTCTTCTCTTCTCCTCATTTTTCATAACCTTACTCCAGTACTTCTCTTGATCATATTTCTCTTTTTTCTTTCTCTTCTCTTCATTTTTCATAAACTTACTCCGTGACTTTCTCTGATCACATTTCTCTTTTTTTCTCTTCTCTCATTTTATATAAACTTACTCCAGTACTTTCTCCTTGATCACATTCTCTTTTTCTTCTCTTATCCTCATTTTTCATAAACTTACTCAAGTACATTCTCCTTGATCATATCTCTCTTTTTTCTTTCTCTTCTCTTCATTTTCATAAAATTTCTCCAGTACTTTCTCCTTGATCACATTCTCTTTTTCTTTCTCTTCTCTCATTTTTTATAAACTTACTCAGTATTTTCTCCTTGATCACATTTCTCTTTTTCTTTCTCTTCTCCTCATTTTTCAAAACTTACTCCAGTACTTTCTTCTTGATAACAGTTCTCTTTTTCTTTCTCTTCTCTTCATTTTCATAAACTTACTCAGTACTTTCTCCTTGATCACATTTCTTTTTTCTTTCTCTTTCCTCATTTTCCATAAACTTACTCTAGTAGTTCTCCTTGATCACATTTCTTTTTTCTTCTCTTATCATCATGTTTCATAACCTACTCCAGTACTTTCTCCTTGATCATATTTCTCTTTTTTCTTCTCTTCTCTTCATTTTCATAAACTTACTCCAGTGCTTTCTCCTTGATCACATTTCTCTTTTTCTTTCTCTTCTCTTCATTTTTAATAACTTACTCCAGTACTTTCTCCTTGATCACATTTCTCTTTTTTCTTCTCTTCTCTCATTTTTCATAAACTTACTCCAGTATTTTCTCCTTGATCACATTTCTCTTTTTTCTTTCTCTTCTCTCATTTTTCATAAACTTACACAGTACTTTCTCCTTGATCACATTTCTCTTTTTCTTTCTCTTCTCCTCATTTTTCAAATTACTCCAGTACTTTATCCTTTATCACATTTCCTTTTCGTTATCTTTCCTCTCTTCCATAAACTTACTCGGTACCTTTCCTTGATCACTTTTCTCTTTTTTATTCTCTTCTCCTATTTTCATAAACTTACTCCAGTACTTTCTCCTTGATCACATTTCTCTTTTTCTTTCTCTACTCCTCATTTTCATAAACTTACTCCAGTACTTTCCTTGATCACATTTCACTTTTTTCTTTCTTCTCTTCATTTTCATAAACTTACTCCAGTACTTTCTCCTGATCACATTTCTCTTTTTTCTTTCTTTTCTCCTCATTTTCATAACCTTACTCAGTACTTTCTCCTTGATCATTTTCCTTTTTATTTCTCTTCTCCTCATTTTTCATAAACTTACTCCAGTACTTTCTCCTGATCACATTTCTCTTTTTTCTTCTTCTCCTCATTTTCATAAGCTACTCCAGTACTTTCTCCTGATCACATTTCTCTTTTTATTTTCTTCTTCATTTTCATAAACTTACTCCAGTACTTCTCCTTGATCACATTTCTCTTTGTTCTTTCTCTTCTCTCATTTTTAATAAACTTACTCAGTACTTTCTCCTTGATCACATTTCTCTTTTTTCTTTCTCTTTATTTTCATAAACGAACTCCAGTACTTCTCCTGATCACATTTCTCTTTTTCTTTCTCTTCTCCTCATTTTCATAAACTTACTCTAGTAGATTCTCCTTGATCACATTCTCTTTTTCTTTCTCTTCTCTCATTTTTCATAAACTTACTCCAGTACATTCTCCTTGATCATATTCTTCTTTTCTTTCTCTTCTTCATTTTCATAAACTTACGCAGTACTTTCTCCTTGATCACATTTCTCTTTTTTCTTTCTTTCTCCTCATTTTCATAAACTTACTCCAGTACTTTCTCCTTGATCACATTTCTCTTTTTTTTTCTCTTCTCCTCATTTTTCATAAACTTACTCCAGTACTTTCTCCTTGATCACATTTCTCTTTTTTCTTTCTATTCTCCTCATTTTCCATAAAATTACTCCAGTACTTCTCTTGATCACATTCTCTTTTTCGTTCTCTTCTCCTCATTTTATATATAAACTTACACCAGTACTTTCTCCTTGATCACATTTCTCCTTTTCTTCTCTTTTCCTCATTTTTCATTAAACTTACTCAAGTACATTCTCCTGATAATTTCTCTTTTTTCTTTCTCTTCTTTCATTTCATAAACTTACTCCAGTACTTTCTCCTTGATCAAATTTCTCTTTTTCTTTCTCTTCTCTCATTTTTCATAAACTTACTCCAGTACTTTCTCCTTGATCACATTTCACTTTTTTCTTTCTCTTCTTTCATTTTCATAAACTTACTCCAGTGCTTTCTCCTTGATCACATTTCTTTTTTCTTTCTCTTCTCCTCATTTTATATAAACTTACTCCAGTACTTTCTCCTTGATCACATTTCTCTTTTTCTTTCTCTTATCCTCATTTTCATAAACTTACTCAAGTACATTTCCTTGATCACATTTCTCTTTTTCTCTCTTCTCTTCATTTTTCATAAACTTTCTCCAGTACTTTCTCCTTGATCACATTCTCTTTTTTCTTCTCTTCTTCTCATTTTTCATAAACTTACTCCAGTACTTTCTCCTTGATCACATTTCTCTTTTTCTTTGTCTTCTCTTCATTTTCATAAACTTACTCAGTACTTTCTCCTGATCACATTTCTTTTTTCTTTCTCTTCTCCTCATTTTCATAAACTTACTCCAGTACTTTCTCCTTGATCACATCTCTTTTTTCTTTCTCTTCTCCTCATTTTTCATAATCTTACTCCAGTACTTTATCCTTGATCACATTCTCTTTTTCGTTCCTTCTCCTCATTTTCCATAAAATTACTCCGGTACTTCTCTTGATCACTTTTCTCTTTTTCATTCTATTCTCCTATTTTTAAAACTTACTCCAGTACTTTCCTTGATCACATTTCTTTTTTCTTTCTCTTCTATTATTTTTCATAAACTTACTCAGTACTTTCTCCTTGATCACATTTCTCTTTTTCTTCTCTTCTCCTCATTTTTCATAACTTACTCCAGTACTTTCTCCTTGATCACATTTCTTTTTTCTTCTCTTCTCTCATTTTTCATAAACTTACTCAAGTACTTTCTCCTTGATCACATTCTCTTTTTCTTTCTCTTCTCCTCATTTTTCATAAACTTACTCCAGTACTTCTCCTTGATCACATTCTCTTTTTCTTTCTTTTCTCTCATTTTTCATAAACTTACTCCAGTACTTTCTCCTTGATCACATTTCTCTTTTTTCTTTCTCTTCTCCTCATGTTTTATAAACTTACTCCGTACTTTCCTTGATCACATTTCTCTTTTTTCTTTCTCTTCTCCTCATTTTTTATAAACTTACTCCAGTTTCTTTCTCCTTGATCACATTTCTCTTTTTCTTTCTCTTCTCTCATTTTTCATAAACTTATTCCAGTACTTTCTCCTTGATCACATTTCTCTTTTTTCTTTCTTCTCTTCATTTTTCATAAACTTACTCCAGTACTTTCTCCTTGATCACATTTCTCTTTTTCTTCTCTTTTCCTCATTTTCCATAAACTTACTCTAGTAGTTTCTCCTTGATCACATTTCTCTTTTTCTTTCTCTTCTCCTCATTTTTCATAAACTTACTCCAGTACATTCTCCTGATCATATTTCTCTTTTTTTTCTTTCTCTTTTTCATAAACTTACTCCAGTGCTTTCTCTTGATCACATTTCCTTTTTTCTTTCTCTTCTCTTCATTTTCATAAATTACTCCAGTACTTTCTCCTTGATCACATTCTCTTTTTCTTCTCTTCTCTTCATTTTCATAAACTTACTCCAGTACTTTCTCCTTGATCACATTTCTCTTTTTTCTTTCTCTTCTCCTCATTTTTCATAAACTTACTCCAGTACTTTCTCCTTGATCACATTTCTTTTTTTCTTTCTCTTTCCTCATTTTCATAATCTTACTCCAGTACTTTATCCTTATCACATTTCTCCTTTTTCGTTCTCTTCTCCTCATCTTCCATAAACTTACTCCGGTATTCTCCTTGATCAATTTCTCTTTTTCATTCTATCTTCCTTGTTTTTCATAAACATACTCCAGTACTTTCTCCTTGATCACATTTCTTTTTTCTTTCTCATCTCCTCATTTTCATAAACTTACTCCAGTACTTTCTCCTTGATCACATTTTTTTTTTCTTTACTCTTCTCCTCATTTTTCATAAACTTAACCAGTACTTTCTCCTTGATCATATTTCTCTTTTTTCTTTCTCTTCTCTTCATTTTTCATAAACTTACTCCAGTACTTTCTCGTTGATCACATTTCTCTTTTTTCTTTCTCTTCTCCTCATTTTTCATAAACTTACTCCATTACTTTCTCCTTATCACATCTCTTTTTTCTGTCTCTTCTCCTCATGTTTCATAAACTTACTCCTGTACTTTCTCCTTGATCACATTTCTCTTTTTCTTTCTCTTTCCTCATTTTTATAAACTTACTCCAGTACTTTCTCCTGATCACATTCTCTTTTTTCTTTCTCTTTCCTCATTTTTCATAAACTTAGTCCAGTACTTTCTCCTTGATCACATTTCTCTTTTTTTTTCTCTTCTCTTCATTTTTCATAAACTTTCTCCAGTAGTTTCTCCTTGATCACATTTCTTTTTTCTTTCTCTCTCCTCATTTTCCATAAACTTACTCTAGTAGTTTCTCCTTGATCACATTTCTCTTTTTCTTTCTCTTCTCCTCATTTTCATAACTTACTCCAGTACTTTCTCCTTGATCAATTTCTCTTTTTTTTTTCTCTTCTCCTAATGTTTCATAAACTTACTCCAGTACTTTCTCCTTATCACATTTCTCTTTTTCTTTCTCTTCTCTTCATTTTTCATAAACTTACTCCAGTACTTTCTCCTTGATCACATTTCTCTTTTTTCTTCTCTCTCCAATTTTCCATAAAATTACTCGAGCAGATTCTCCTTGATCATATTTCTCTTTTTTCTTTCTCATCTCTTCATTTTTCATAAACTTATTCCAGTACTTTCTCCTTGATCACACTTCTCTTTTTTCTTTCTCTTCTCCTCATTTTTCACAACCTTACTCCAGTATTTTCTCCTTGATCATATTTCTCTTTTTTCTTTCTCTTCTCTTCATTTTTCATAAACTTACTCCAGTGCTTTCTCCTTGGTCAAATTTCTCTTTTTTCTTTCTCTTGTCCTCATTTTTCATAAACTTACTCCAGTACTTTATCCTTGATCACATTTCTCCTTTTTCGTTCTCTTCTCCTCATCTTCCATAAACTTACTCCTGTACTTTCTCCTTGATCACTTTTCTCTTTTTCATTCTCTTCTCCTATTTTTCATAAACTTACTCCAGTACTTTCTCCTTGATCACATTTCTTTTTTCTTTCTCTTCTTCATTTTTCATAAACTTACTCCAGTACTTTCTCCTTGATCAACATTTCTCTTTTTTCTTTCTCTTCTCTCATTTTTCATAAACTTACTCCAGTACTTTCTCCTTGATCACATTTCTCTTTTTCTTTCTCTTCTCCTCATTTTCATAAACTTACTCCAGTACTTTCTCCTTGATCACATTTCTCTTTTTTCTTCTCTTCTCCTCATTTTTCATAATCTTACTCCAGTACTTTATCATTCACACATTTCTCCTTTTTCGTTCTCTTTCCTCATCTTCCATAAACTTACTCCGGTACTTTCTCCTTGATCAATTTTCTCTTTTTCATTCTCTTCTCCTTATTTTTCATAAACTTACTCCAGTACTTTCTCCTTGATCACATTTCTCTTTTTCTTTCTCATCTCCTCATTTTCATAAACTTACTCCAGTACTTTCTCCTTGATCACATTTCTTTTTTTCTTACTCTTCTCCTCATTTTTCATAAACTTACTCAAGTACTTTCTCCTTGATCATATTTCTCTTTTTCTTTCTCTTCATTTTTCATAAACTTACTCCAGTACTTTCTCCTTGATCACATTTCTCTTTTTTCTTTCTCTTCTCCTCATTTTTCATAAACTTACTCCATTACTTTCTCCTTATCACATTTCTCTTTTTCTTTCTCTTCTCCTCATGTTTCATAAACTTACTCCACTTTTTCCTTGATCACATTTCTCTTTTTTCTTTCTCTTCTCCTCATTTTTTATAAACTTACTCCAGTACTTTCTCCTTGATCACATTTCTCTTTTTTCTTTCTCTTCTCCTCATTTTTCATAAACTTACTCCAGTACTTTCTCCTTGATAACATTTCTCTTTTTTCTTTCTCTTCTCTTCATTTTTCATAAACTTACTCCAGTAGTTTCTCCTTGATCACATTTCTCTTTTTTCTTTCTCCTCTCCTCATTTTCCATAAACTTACTCTAGTAGTTTCTCCTTGATCACATTTCTCTTTTTTCTTTCTCTTCTCCTCATTTTTCATAACCTTACTCCAGTACTTTCTCCTTGATCACATTTCTCTTTTTTTTTTCTCTTCTCCTAATGTTTCATAAACTTACTCCAGTACTTTCTCCTTTATCACATTTCTCTTTTTTCTTTCTCTTCTCTTCATTTTTCATAAACTTACTCCAGTACTTTCTCCTTGATCACATTTCTCTTTTTTCTTTCTCTTCTCCATATTTTCCATAAAATTACTCGAGTAGATTCTCCTTGATAATATTTCTCTTTTTTCTTTCTCATCTCTTCATTTTTCATAAACTTATTCCAGTACTTTCTCCTTGATCACACTTCTCTTTTTTCTTTCTCTTCTCCTCATTTTTCATAACATTACTCCAGTACTTTCTCCTTGATCATATTTCTCTTTTTTTTTTCTCTTCTCCTAATGTTTCATAAACTTACTCCAGTACTTTCTCCTTTATCACATTTCTCTTTTTTCTTTCTCTTCTCTTCATTTTTCATAAACTTACTCCAGTACTTTCTCCTTTATCACATTTCTCTTTTTTCTTTCTCTTCTCCTCATTTTATATAAACTTACTCCAGTACTTTCTCCTTGATCATATTTCTCTTTTTTCTTTCTCATCTCTTCATTTTTCATAAACTTATTCCAGTACTTTCTCCTTGATCACACTTCTCTTTTTTCTTTCTCTTCTCCTCATTTTTCACAACCTTACTCCAGTACTTTCTCCTTGATCATATTTCTCTTTTTTCTTTCTCTTCTCTTCATTTTTCATAAACTTACTCCAGTGCTTTCTCCTTGGTCACATTTCTCTTTTTTCTTTCTCTTGTCCTCATTTTTCATAAACTTACTCCAGTACTTTCTCCTTGATCACATTTCACTTTTTTCTTTCTCTTCTCCTCATTTTTCATAAACTTACTCCAGTACTTTCTCCTTGATCACATTTCTCTTTTTTCTTTCTCTTCTCCTCATTTTTCATAAACTTACTCCAGTACTTTATCCTTTATCACATTTCTCCTTTTTCGTTCTCTTCTCCTCATCTTCCATAAACTTACTCCTGTACTTTCTCCTTGATCACTTTTCTCTTTTTTCATTCTCTTCTCCTTATTTTTCATAAACTTACTCCAGTACTTTCTCCTTGATCACATTTCTCTTTTTTCTTTCTCTTCTCTTCATTTTTCATAAACTTACTCCAGTACTTTCTCCTTGATCACATTTCTCTTTTTTCTTTCTCATCTCCTCATTTTTCATAAACTTACTCCAGTACTTTCTCCTTGATCACATTTTTCTTTTTTCTTTCTCTTCTCCTCATTTTTCATAAACTTACTCAAGTACTTTCTCCTTGATCATATTTGTCTTTTTTCTTTCTCTTCTCTTCATTTTTCATGAACTTACTCCAGTACTTTCTCCTTCATCACATTTCTCTTTTTTCTTTCTCTTCTCCTCATTTTTTATAAACTTACTCCAGTACTTTCTCCTTGATCACATTTCACTTTTTTCTTTCTCTTCTCCTCATTTTTCATAAACTTACTCCAGTACTTTCTTCTTGATAACATTTCTCTTTTTTCTTTCTCTTCTCTTCATTTTGATAAACTTACTCCAGTACTTTCTCCTTGATCACATTCTCTTTTTTTTCTTCTCTTCTCCTTATTTTCCATAAACTTACTCTAGTAGTTTCTCCTTGATCACATTTCTCTTTTTTCTTTCTCTTCTCCTCATTTTTCATAACCTTATTCCAGTACTTTCTCCTTGATCATATTTCTCTTTTTTCTTTCTCTTCTCTTCATTTTTCATAAACTTACTCCAGTGCTTTCTCCTTGATCACATTTCTCTTTTTTCTTTCTCCTCTCCTCATTTTCCATAAACTTACTCTAGTAGTTTCTCCTTGATCACATTTCTCTTTTTTCTTTCTCTTCTCCTCATGTTTCATAAACTTACTCCTGTACTTTCTCCTTGATCACATTTCTCTTTTTTCTTTCTCTTCTCTCTCATTTTATAAACTTACTCCAGTACTTTCTCCTTGATCACATTTCTCTTTTTCTTTCTCTTCTCCTCATTTTTCATAAACTTACTCCAGTACTTTCTCCTTGATAACATTTCTCTTTTTTCTTCTCTTCTCTTCATTTTTCATAAACTTACTCCAGTAGTTTCTCCTTGATCACATTTCTCTTTTTTCTTTCTCCTTCATTTTCCATAAACTTACTCTAGTAGTTTCTCCTTGATCACATTTCTCTTT
>NW_021835193.1:35000-59368 GCF_006345805.1 Octopus sinensis | reverse complement strand
AAAAGTCTTTTACGTTTCGAGCATACGCTCTTCACAGAAAGGGACACAGAAAAAACAGGAGAGAAACAAGGATATATATATATATATATATATAGATTCCCTGTGTTTGTGAAAATTTTGTATCTCTGCTGTAAGGCTTCATTTCCACACAGTCCAGCTGAATTCAATTAGTCCCCAGTTGAAAGACACCTGTTGCTATATCCTGTTATTATTATTATTATTTAAATTTTTGTTGTATTTATATTTGTGCAACATTGTTCGTTTTTCCGTCCTTGGTTTTGTACACATCCGATGCTTTCTTCCAAAGAATCTAATGCTCCTAGCTTAGTTTTTCCATGGGGCTGACCAGATTAGAGCAATCTGAAGATTAATCGGGCGAAATTGCGAGGATGATCCGGTTCTTGACTGAGGAAAGAGAGCTTCGAATGACCCATCCTTGTTTTTTTGTATCGTATATCTGGATGTTTTGTTGTCCCTTTTTGTATCACCTAGTTGTCCGGATGTTTGGCGTTCTTGTCCCATTTCGTATTATATATATATATATATATATATATATATATATATATAGCGGCGTACGTACACTTTGTTCTCTTGTATATATATATAGGGTGAATTCACAAAAAAAAACAAAATGCGAAGACAGGTGGTGTAGACAACAAACAGATGTATTAGTATAACGCTCAGGAAAGGAACACAGAAAGAAACAAGGAGAGAAAATAAAGAATGCGTAGTGGCTAGCGAAAGCCTTGTCAATGGATTTGGTAGACGGAAACTGTAAGAAGCTCCTCGTGTGTGTGTGTGTGTGTGTGTGTGTGTGTGTGTGTGTGTGTGTGTGTCTGTGTGTTTGTGTGTTTCGGCAAAAGAGACTGATAACATAAGTACAAGGCTTTAAAAAGCAAAACAAAAAAATAGTCCTTGGGTCGATTTGTTCGATTAAAACCTTTCAAGATGGTGATCGCCGTCAAATCACTGAAACAAGTAAAAGAATAAAAGAATAAAGGAATATGTATATGCAACGATACACACACACACACACACACACACACACACATATATCTTTTAAGCGTAAGTGCATTAAGTAATGTATTTGAGTAGAACGTTTTAGAAGTCACAAAGGTATCGTAAATTACAGATTGAATAGAATTTACGGTTTGCTATTAATTTTATGGAATATGGTATGTAATACTAATATTTAATTGTCTATATAAAACAAAGGTATTTCTCTAAGTTTTAAAATTTGATATAAAAGTGAAGTACACAACATATATTAAACCTTAATTTTAGTATCTGTCTATGAAATTAGCTCGGTAAACACAGATAATTCTGAACAGAAACATGAGATGTAACAAATTTAGTACTAATCTATATATTTGAATACGTTTAGCTGTATCAATATGTAAGACAGTATATCGGTATTTCAGATGTATTTAATTAATAAATACACTTGCCGATATATTTAGCTGTGTGTGAATGGAATGCATGTATACGCAGATAGAAAACGCCATACGGAAAATAAGTCATAACTAAACATGAACTTCATTTCATCGAATTGACCATGAAGGTAGAACACAGATAAGGGGAGCTGCGGGCTGGACAGAGACATTAATGTGTATGAAAACGACAAAGATGGAAAAAAATGGGAAGGGCACCGGCACCCGCCGACCGATAACCCACTCGAAATTACTGTTCAATTTAAATCAATATAAATCAAAATTATAATCACAAAAATTAAAAAATTACAATTACAAATTACAAAAATATATTTTTCATTAATCTTGATCTTCCTCATCCGGGCCCCAAGTAAGTTTCCTGCCACCTGCAGGGAAGCCTGCATCAGCAGGCCCGGACCGAGGAAAACAAAATCTTTGTTTCAGGTCTTTCTTACCTCAATCAGTTCTTCCTGATTTACGACATCCTCTAAACATAAACTTACACGCACAAAAATGTATTATGCATACACATAGATGTGCAGCCGTGGCTGTGTGGTAAGGAGCTTTCTTCCCAACTATATGGCACCGGGTTCAATCACACTGCGTGGCAACTTCGGCAAGTGTCTTCTACTATATTCTCGGACCGACGAAAGCCTCGTCAGTGGATTTGGTAGGCGAAAACTGAATGAAGCTCGTCGTATGTATGTATGTGTGTGTGTCTGTGTGTGTGTGTGTTTCTGTGTTCGTTCCCTCACCATCACTGCTTGATAACCGGTGTTTGTGTGTTTCGGCAAAAGAGACCGATAATATAAGTACAATGCTTTAAAAAACAACAAAAAAGTCCTTAGGTCGATTTGTTCGATTAAAAACCTTATAAATCACAACGTTGGTATACAGCGTCGTGAGTCCTAGCAGTGCACAGAAAAACAATGACCAACGCATGCGCGGAAGCAAGCTTCTTACCACACAGCCACGCCTGCGCCTATATGTTGGGTGTGGTATCAGTTCGATTCTCTCAGATTTCTGGGGTTTATGCTGGGTCGTTCGAGCAGTATGAGGTCCTGCGTCATCTTGCTGTAGAAGAGCTCGCTTTCTGTCAATCAATGCCGAGTATTTTTGCCGCACAATGGCATACAATCACTTGAGCACCCAACAGAATACCTTGCTTTATTTGTCCCGACTATCTTTACTATGAGTTCAAACCCTGGTGAGAGCATATTTGTCTTTCATCCTTTTGGAGGCCACAAGAAGTGCCAATCCAGAGTATTGGGTTATCGGAAGTTTAAGAAAGCCGGATTGGATGTCATGTGGTTTTTGCTAGGCATGTTTGAGTTCTGAGTTCAAATCCCATCTCGGGCTACTTGGGTGATAGACATAATCCGTGACCCGGTTTAACAGTTCTACACCTTAAAACGTTCGAGTTTGCCTCCGAATGCATACATACATATGTGTGTGTATGTGTGTGTGTGTGTGTGTGTGTGTGTGTGTGTGTGTGTGTGTGTGTGTTTAGTATGATCCTTACGTTAGACGTCCTTAGTGAAGTATATGGGACCATATGTTCATTGAGGGTGTCTAGCAAGATGGAAACAAGCCTGATTGCTGATTCGTTCATCAATTGCCTTTGAAGAACTTTTCGAATTTCCGTTTTCTAAATTATCCAGATTTTGATCTACTGATCCTGCTCCTTGTTTTCAGATTTTAAACCCTGTTGAATAGAATATTTGTCTGTGAAATTCCGTTTTAACAGATGATCGACTATAAATCTTTTATATGACATGAGTCTACACAATTTCCGTCTACAAAATTCCCTCACAAGGTACTATAATAGAAGACACTGCAAAGGTGCCGTGCTGTGGACCGAAACCAAAACCACATCGTTGCAAAGCGGGGTTCTTAACCACACACCCATCTCTACACCCATGTTTTTCATAAGATCAATTTTAGAGCAATTAATTTCGTATCGGGCTTTATTTCTAAAAAATGTTCATAGCTTCAGACTGGGTTCGAACTGCGAAACTATAATACAGTTGGTTTAGAAGCACCGTTTATTTGTAGTTCAAATAAGTGCAATCTGGTACTACGAATGAATGCAAAGAAAGCAGTGTTTGGAATATTTTGATTGACGCTGAGATTAAGTGTAAATTGGTATTTATATAATAAATCGTCATATGCCCGGTGAACAGCGAGAATAAAAATGATGATTTTCATACTCATTCTCTATATATTGCGCCAGACCTTTTGACCGACAGATTTTTAAAATAATTTTTTGTAACTAAACACTTTCAAACTTCGGACACTGATAGAATGTGTCATATAAAACATCTTTTATTCTTAGCGTTTTTGGGAAAAGCATATAGTTAGGAAGTTATTACACGTTAAAGTTCTCGTATTTCGGTAATTTCAACCAATCAATGACGTGTTTTCAGCTGAATGAAATTACTGATGTTGCTTGTCAACAAGAACTTCCGGCGGTGTATATTTCGTTTATCACTGTTATTTATGACAACCCTAACCCTAACCCGAAAACCTTAACCCTAACCCTAACCCTAACCCTAACACCCTAACCCTAAAGCGTGAAAGCTAAAACCAGTACAAACGCACGAACAATGTCATAAATAACAGTGACAAACGAAAAATGCACCGCCGATAGTTGTTGTTGACAAACAACAGCAGTAATTTTATTCAGCTGAATACACGTCATTGATTGGTTGAAATTACCGAAATACGAAAACTTTAACGTGAAATAACTTCTTAAATATAAGCTTTTCTCAAAAACGCTAAGAATAAAAGATATTCTATATGACTCATTCTACCAGTGTCCGAAGTTTCAAAGTGTTTAGTTACAAAAATTATTTTTTAAATCTGTCAGTCAAAAGCTAAAGATCCCAGATTTGAATGTGAATATATTAATCACTATTGTGTTTCGCCACCAAAGCATAACTTCGCCATTACGACGAATGTGAGTTCATAACATAGTCACTCCATCAGTGCAAGGGACTCTGGATTAGCTGGTGTTTCGACACTGTTGGGCCACGTCAGCAAGGGCCTGATAAATTTAAAAAGAGTCGTTGCTCTTGTCTGTAACATCAGTAAACAAACTGTTTGCTGATCTGTGATGATATTTGTCAACGATAATAACTCGTTATATGCACGGTGAACAACGAGAATCAAAACCATGAATTCCATATGTATATTCTTAATACGCTCGAGCAGATTCGAACACGAAAATGCTAATTGCTGTTGCATTTCGTCACAGGAACACAACTTCTCCTTTACAACGAATGTGTGTTCATAACACCCGATTCTGTAGTGCAAAGATATTTATATAGACTACTGTTGTAAAAGAGAAGAATAGAAAAGACATCGTTATGCTTCTGGAAATTAACTTCCTTGGGAATTTGAATATCACATCCCAAGGTCAGTGAAGTAGAAACTCTTTAAGGCTAGCTATTTCAACGCTTTCAACTTCTATTCCCTGATTATTGGTTTACGCCTATGTCTTTAATTATTGCTAAACCTTACGTTTAGGCAATTTACTTTATCAAATGTTTAAGAAATAACATTAAGAAGCTTGGGTTAATGATTATGAAGAAAACACTTAGAAATTTTGAAACTTTAATGTATTATAGTAATATGAAAATATGAAAGATATTAAAAGAGGGCCGCTGCTTGTTTCTTATAGACAGGTAATTACATTTCTATCGCTCACATTCTGCCTTTTGTTTTCTCTATCTCTTTCAACGTCATTTTACCATCTCTCGTTCTTTAATGAATCAATCTGCTCATTTCCTGTTAAAAGCATTGATTTACTGTCAATGAATTATAACGCTTCACTTCATTTATTGTCTCGACAATAGCGAGGGAATGATTGTTGCCAGTTAAAAAAAAATTTTAATGAGAAAGAAAGTATATCCAATGGATATCCTTCTGGCGCTAAAATAATTACAGTTTAAAACAAGATATCATGACTTTACACTTTGGGTGTGAGTCAGTTGCCATACATTAGAATAAACAATTATGTGTAACGCATTTACCATTAGTGCTCAATGTTTTCTCATAGTTAGAATATCCAAAGAACGGTCAGCTTAACATAGATGGTATGGAGGGAATAATGGCAGGTACATGGAGTAAGGTGATGAATTTCATCAGAAATTTAGCTGTCTTGTCAACGCGTTTTCTCAACACTGCTCCCTTACACTTCAAACATTGCTATCCACATTTATTGTTCACTGCAATTACTTCCTCATTAATTAGCTGATTCACTTATTTTTTCATACCCACCGATCATTTCTTGATCGCTTTATATTGAAGAACCATTGTCCGAAACGTCAGATTTGTTCACTCTGCGCATCTATAAACGCTTTTGTATTAGAAGCTCAAGAGACGTATCCTACAGATGTTATAATGTAAAATGCAATCTAAAGTATATACTACGCCTTTACCCTTGAAGCGGTAAGTTGCACATATTTAAGATTTCTATTAGAATTTAGATAATCCAACCAACTTATAGTCAATCGTCATAATGGACAGAGTACATGAGCTAGAACATGACATTAAAAAGTAACTATTTTGTTGACAGTCTGTCATCATATTGATTGTGCCTGCTGCGAAAGTTCTAACATAATTAGAGTTTTGATAAAACCACTATATATAAAGTTTTGCGATAGAACTATAACATTCTTTAACATTTGATCAACCAAACCTCTTTCCTCTTTTAAAACAAATTCCAGTCATATTAAACCTGTTCCCTACAAGAGATTAGTAATTCTGTCAAATGTAAAATACACAGTCTCAGCTCTTTTACAGTTACCTTAGATCGTGTTCCAAAAGGAAAGTGTTCTAGTCTAAGGAATCAATATTTTGACTGCAAAGAGGGTAGCTATAAAAAGAACAGAAACAGTAAAACGTCAGCTAAAATGCGGTTAGTTACAAACTATATTTAGATTTGTATCACAGGTTTAAATCTATGAAGGTTCATCATACCTTCATAATGTCAATTCCACCAGTTGTGCTTATAGGGAGAATGCTGTCGAATACTGTTGAAAAAGAAACAACTGCTTTCAAGGTCTGACGAACAAAAGAGGTTTTACTTGTGTAAAAGTCTTTGCATATAGTCGTTATATTTTTTTCTGTCTCTAAAATGTAAAAGGTAAAATCTTTTGAACTAACCTTAGAAAAGAAAAGCAGCAACAGCAACAGCAAAAAAGTTATATGTAGAAAAAAATAACTAGTATGAATAATACTAACTAGAGTGAATAAACATTGCAGAGTGATAAATTACTGCGCAGTTCAGTGATACTTCGGCATATTTTCTAAGCTTTCCTTTTTATTTTGAAGTTCAAATCCTATAGGCACAAGCGTGTCTGTATGGTAAGGAATTTGGTCCCCAACCACAAGGTTTGGGATTCAGGCTCGCTGCGAGGAATCATGGGCAATTGTCTTCTGCTAAAACCGATGGCTGATCAAAGACTTGTGAATGGATTTGGCAGACGGAAACTGAAAGAAACCCGTGGTGTATATGTATAATATATATATATATATATATATATATATATATATATATATATATATATATACATACATACGTTCATGTATTATTTAGTATAGTAATTTAGTATAGTACAATATTAATAATATATTTAAATTTATCATACATACGTTCATGTATTATTTAGTATAGTAATTTAGTATAGTACAATATTAATAATATATTTAAATTTATATTTTATTATAGATATCTTTCACTATTAATTGCAGAGCAATTTCCAGTTTATTTCCCATCTTTTACATGTCTTGGCCATTAGACTGCGGCCATGTTGGAGCACCGCATTGAAGAATTTTTAGTCGGATGGATCGACCCCAATGCTTATATTTTTCCAAACTCTGGTACTTATTCTATTGATCTTTCTGGTCGAACTACTAAGTTACGGAACGTAAATACACCAACAACGGTTGTCAGTGGTTGTGGGGGACACACAAAGACCACACACATATGTATTACATATATATATATATATATATATATATATATATTATATATATAATATATATATATATATATATATATATATATTATATATATATTATATTTATATTATATATATATATATATATATATATATATATATATATATATATATATATATTATATATATATATATATATATATATATATATATATAATATATATATATATATATATATATATATATATATATATACATATACATATATACAAGGCGCGAGCTGGCAGAGACGTTAGCACCCGGCGAAATGCGTAGCTGTATTTCGTCTGCCGCTACGTTGTGAGTTCAAATTCGCCGAGGTCGACTTTACCTTTCATCCTTTCGGGGTCGATTAAATAATACCAGTTACGCACTGGGGTCGATATAATCGACTTAATCCGTTTGTTGTCCCTCTGTGTTTAGTCCCTTGTGGGTAGTAAGAAATACATATATATACATACATGTATACATACATATATACATATATATATATATAATACTATATATATAAACATGCATACATACATATATATATACATGCAAATATACATACATGCACACATATATACATACACATAACACACCACACACACACCACATATATATATAATATATATATATATAATATATATATATATATATATTGACGGGCTTCTTTCAGTATCCGTCTACCCAATCCACTCACAAGGCTTTGGTCGGCCCGAGGCTATAACAAAAGGCGATTGCCCAACTGTCACGGAGTGGGACTGAACCCGGAACCTTGGTGAGCATTATAGAGTAAGAATTCGGGCAGAGTGAGGTTAACTTATCGAGCCTGGATTATGTCCTAGTTGAAGAGGATTCACTTCCGTTACACCACAAAAGAATGGCACGCATTCGCATTCTCCTTTACATATATATATATAACCATTACTTTTTGGAGCTAACAAGTAAAGCCACAACGTTGCCGCTCGACGTACTTGAATTAGAAGCTAAACCACTGACAAATTTTCACCCCACCGTCTTAAAAATAGATGAATTGGGTTGACAAAGCAACACTATCTTTTGTTCAAATAAGAGATCAATATTTTATTTATCGATTTTATGCTGGAAATTTGATCTCAGTGAAACGCTTTCGTTCATTAGCATCCCTGTGACTGGATTCTCGTACAGAAATACTTTGTTTAATATGCTAATGCTCTAAGAGAAATGTTAACGCCTCAACTCCTCATCACCTCAATTCCCGCCCATATTTCTATCGCTTCATTATGCTTAATTAAGAAACTATTATACTTTGAAATCGATTCCATGCAATGAATTTCATTCTAAAATTATTACCACCCGTCCAAACAATCTGTCTTTGGTGAAATTTACATTTAGATTGCTGGTAATTAAAGGGAAAGAAAAATTTGTAGCTGTATTAATATGCATATTAATGGTAAAACATCACTTTACGGGCAGATCCAATAGAGAATATCGGTTTGGTATTTCTTGAAATCTGCATATTCACGCTAACATGGCCACGAATAGGAAAGATGGTGGTTGTGGCGATGGTGCATACGATGTTGTCAGGATTTTAGTAGTGTAGGAAAGAGTTGTGTGTTTGTTGTTGTTGTTGTTGTTGTTGGTGGTGGTGGTGGTGGTGGTCAAGGAGGTTGTCGTTATAGTAGTAGTAGCGCTAATATCACATAAGAGATGCAAAAAAAATACTAACAGATATATATATATATATATATAGGCACAGTAAAATTTGGATTCAGTTGAATATGGTACTTAAGTTAAAGGCACTAGAATTTAATATGGTATTATCCATATAATTCAAAATGAGGTGTTTACAATCAGAATGAGCAACAAGGACATCCAGAGGTAATGTAGTACGATCGTTTCATGTGACTCCATTTAATTGAACAATGTAAATATTACATTGTTGCTTATTTTGATTATATATATGGAGAGAGAGAGAGAGAAGACAGACAGACAGACATACAGAGTAAATAAAGTTGATTGAGAGAGACCTGACCTTTATCGCAATGTCATGTCAACTTTGAAGAATCCTTGAGTCTTCAAGTTATCTCCCCTTCTCATGTAGAACTGGTCTTAATTGCTATTCATAATATTGTGATATGTCTTCTTGAGGTGGAGTGAATACTTTGCTAAATGAAGAATTTGCGTTTATGATACTTGATATAACTGTAGTTGACTCTAATGTAGGTCATATATATATATATATATATATATATATATATATGTATAAATATATGCATGCCCGAAACGGTCGTGACTTCTGGTACTTGACTGAGGAAAGAAGGTCTTTTTTGCCTGTCCTTCTCATTGGTGTTTCTCTTGTCCGACTTTGTATCGTTTATCTGTCCGAATGTTATTGTCCTCTATTGCGTTTTTGTTCCATTTAACACTATACTTGTTCCACGTCCTCGTGTTGTTGTGTTGTCACTTTGTGTTTTCATGTTTGGATTAACTATATATATATATATATATATATATATATATAGGGAGAGTTTACGAAAAGTACAAAAGACGGAGAGAGGTGGTGTACAAAACAAGCAGATGTATTAGTATAACGCTCAGGAATAGGAAAAGTCTTTTACGTTTCGAACCTATGCTCTTTTACAGAAAGGGACACAGAAAAAAAACAAGGAGAGAAAAAAATGTGTGTAGTGGCTAACGATCTGTCATGGCGATATATATACATATCCATTGTCCTGGAAACTCACCTCCCCACCACCAATAAAAAACAAAGAAAAACAATGTTCTCCTCTTCTAAACAAAACAAAAAAACACCAGATTTATGTAAACGAACAAACTGCTTACACATTTACAACTTTATTTACAAGTTCGAAGACAACCGAAACCGCTAATAATAATGACTTTTTCCAAAATTCTGGCGACTTCTTCTTTTCTCACTATTCAATATCTGTACAACACTTCTAACACTCTATACACACACACACATAAACCGCACACGTATATATATATATATATATATATATATATATATAATATATATATATATATAATATATATATATACGTATATATATACATACATATATATATATACACGCACAAACATGCCCTCACATATGTAAATTTTCAATATACTATATATATATATATATATATATATATATATATATAAGTATGTATGTATGTATGTATGTATGTATATTGAAAATTTACATATGTGAGGGCATGTTTGTGCGTGTATGTATATATGAAACTAGTAGTAACAGCAATTCAATCAGCTATAAACATTATACATTGCCTAACCATCCATCACATACACAAATTTATACAGGAAGATGGAAGAAGAGGCTTTTAATTACAAATTACAACATTTGTTTCTGTGCTGTTGCACGAGATTTAAGTTACTGCGTTTTTATTATTCTACTATAGCCTCGGACCGGCCAAAGCTTTGTGAGTGGATTTCGTAGACGGAAACTGAAAGAAGATCGTCGTATGTGTGTGTGTGTTTGTTTTTTCCACCCCACCATCACTTGATATCACTTGTTGGTATGTTTACGTCCTCGTAACGTAGCGGTTCCTCAAAAGATACCGCTAGAATAAGTACTAGGCTTACAAACATTAAGTCCTGATGTCGATTCGTTCGACTAAAGGTGGTGCTCGAGCAGGGCCACAATCAAATGATTCAGTAAAAGCCATGTACCGGTGCTTCATCGTACATGTCTATATGTACCTGAGCTACAGATACGTTTGTTTTCTAAAGCCGTAGTCTACAAGATGCATCGAAGTGGTTTCGATTCATCGTTGTGTAATTTCATTATGCTCATACTTTTCAATCTCATTGTTATGATTGGTAAGACTGGCAGAACCCTTTAGCACACTGAACAGTTTCGTACTGGAATCAATATAATCGACTTACTCCAGCAAAAATAAGAGATAAAAATTGTAGGTCTGGTACCCACAGGAGAAAGGGCTGTGCCTATATTACAGAAGTACAATCTTTAGTAGAGAAATAGGTATTTCGAGTGCCATTACGTTCTGAGTTCATATTCCGTCGAGGTCGACTTTGCCTTTCATCCTTTCGGGGTCGATTAAATAAGTACCAGTTACGCACTGGAATCGATATAATCGACTTAATCCGTTTGTCTGTCCTTGTTTGTTCTCTCTGTGTTTAGTCCCTGGTGGTTAGTAAAGAAATAGGTATTTTGTCTACCGTTACGTTCTGATTTAAAATTCCGCCGAGGTCGACTTTGCCTTTCATTCTTTCGGAGTTGATAAATTAAGTACCAGTTACGACTTATAATCGACTTAATCCGTCTGTCTGTCCTTGTTTGTCTCCTCTGTGTTTAGTGGTTAGTAAAGAAATGGGTATTTCGTCTGTCTTTACGTTCTAAGTTCAAATTCCGCCGAGGTCGACTTTGCCTTTCATCCTATCGGGGTCAATAAATTAAATACCAGTTCGTACTGGGGTCGATCTAATCGACTGGCCCCCCCAAAAATAATTTCGAGCCTTGTGCTTAGTGTAGAAAAGAAGATACTTGCCTAAAGTGCCATGCAGTGTGACTGGAGCCAGAACCATGTAACAGGGAAGCAAGGTTCTTATTAACACGAAAAATATTTTTATCGCAGTGTTTAGGGTTTTTTGGGGGGTTTTTTAGCTCTTTTCATTCAACGATTATGAAATTTGAATAGATGTTACCTCTTTTCAGTCATATGATAGATAATAAAGAACCAAGTAGAAATAAAGCGAACGAATTTAAAGCGTTCGAGAATCGAAATCCGAACACATTGCCAAGCTAAATGGACTGAAAAAGCTAACAACTCCTACACTGTAATCGTACATCTTTTTCTCCATTGATAGCCTGTCAATTCTTCTCATGTAAGCACCACCCGCCTCGTTTCTTCCAAGTCCGGCATGCGAAATTGCTATACTCTTGACTGTCAATATCTACTTTCTTTCTTCAAACAGAATATCAGACAGAAATCACGAGAACTGGCTGCTCAACACTTCTGAGGAAATGACAGCGTCTATCTTCTCAGAGAATAAAATAGAATAAAACTAAAAATAAAACTAAACTAATCTTCAAAGAGACCAAAGCTGGTTGGGTTCTTATCGAAGCTGTTCTTTGCGATCGACCACAAGCGGTAATAAGCAGAAATGCTTAACGGTCTTCAAGTAGGATCTTATTTCCCTTTTTATACGAAACGTACGAAGTTGTTAGGGATACGCCACCCCCATGTCATCGATTTATTTCCTGGCTTTAGAACGCTTTTTTGTTACACCACACACACACACACACTTATGTATGTATTTACATGTGTATATGTGTGGGTCTGTGTGTGTATTTATATGTATATGTATATTATATATATATATATATATATATATATATATATGTGTGTGTGTGTGTGTGTGTGCGTGTGCGTGTGTGTGTGTATTTATTCATATATATATATATATGTATTTATGCATGTATATACATATACAGATATATATAGTATAAATATATTTATTATATATATGTAGAGAGAGAGAGAGAGAGAGAGAGAGAGAGAGAGACAAACAGGCAGAGAGAGAGGGACATACATACTTATGTATGTATATAGGAATATTTCTCACAGTACCTTGTTTAATTTGGTCTCTGTATAAAACATTTTCCTCCATGTCATGCATCTCTTACATTCGCAAACCATTAACATTTATTTGTTTATTTATTTCATCTCAACCGATAATATACTTATAATGGCGCCAAGAGACGTACTGCAAGAGGTAGTAGGGTCGAGTCGAGTGGAGGACGCATCCTGATTTCGAATAATAACTGGTTAGCATTCGTTCACTTCCAATGCATTTGTGTCATCGTGCCGCAAGGAATAATGTGGCGTCATAATTTCTTGTGTGCCTCCTCATTCAAAATGTATGACCTTTATACCTAGTCGAAAAGCAATTCATATTGGATGCAAATTTTGGCACAAGGCCAGCAAGTTCCGTGGATGGGATAAGTCGATTACATCGACCCCAGTGATCACCTGTACTTTATCGACCTCGAAAGGATGTGAAGCAAAGATGACCACGGCGTAATTTGAACTCAGAACGGTAAGTATTTTGCCTGGCGTGCCAACTGCCAGCAAGGACTAACTCATATTAATAACTTAAAGGAAGTGGCACTATATCGGTTATGTCGAGATGGTAGAATCGTTAGCACGCCGGGCGAAGTGCTTAGCGGTATTTCGTCTGCCGCTACGTTCTGAGTTCAAATTCCACCGAGGTCGACTTTGCCTTTCATCCTTTCAGGGTCGATTAAATATGTACCGGGATCACTCCAACAGCCCAATCGTTCCACATCCACTTCAGGGTGGCAAATCGGCAGAGTTTCTGTTTAACCTCAGTGGTACACAGTTCATAGACCAAATTCTCTGCTATTCAACCAGATGCTGCCACACGCTAGATCTTCACATAAACAATTTTTAAACCATAAGGGTTATTCCTACAATCTTGCCTAAACTTAATATTGTCAAATTAACATGCTTAGGACCAAGAGAAAAACGTTAGTTCAGTATCTTGCCTAAGCAGAATTTCCATAAGGCTCACTTGAAAAAAGTCCATAAGATATAGACGCTAGAGTGGCAATATAGGCAGAAGTGTAGCTGTGTAGTAAGAAGATTGTTTCTCAACCACATGGTTCCGGGTTCAGTCCCACTAAGTGGCACTTTGGACAAATGCTTTCTGCTATAGCCTCAGGCCGACCAAAGTCTTGAAAGTGTATTTCGTAAGCCTGTGGTGTGTGTGTGTGTGTGTGTGTGTGTGTGTTTGTCCCAAGTCACCGTTTGGCAAACGATGTTGGTTTGCTTGCGTCCCAGTAACTTAACCTTTGGCAGAAGGTACTGATAGAATAGGCACCAGACTTTAAAAAAATAATACCTGGCATCGATTCATTAGACCAAATAATTTTTCAAGACGGTGCCCCAGCATGGCCACATTCGAATGTCTGAAACAAGTAAAAGATAAAAGATGAGAAAAATTGGGTTTTTCTCAGCACGAAAGACAATTATATAAAGCATAAAGAATTCATATCCATAATGTAGCTTGCTTACGAACCACATGGCTCCGGATTCAGTCTCACTGCGTGGCACCTTGGGCAAGTGTCTTCAACTATAGCCTCGGGCCGACCTAAGCCTTGTGAGTGGATTTGGTAGACGGAAACTGAAAGAAGCCCGTCGTATATGTGTACATATATATATATATATATATATATATATATATAATAGTGTGTTGTGTGTGTGTGTGTGTGTGTGTGTGTGTGTGTGTGTGTGTGTGTGTGTGTGTGTCCCCAACATCGCTTGACAACCGATGCTGTTTTTTTTTACGTCCACGTAACAGCGGTTCGGTAAAAGAGACCAATAGAATAAGCACTAGGCTTACAAAGAATAAGTCCTGGGGGTCGATGTGCTCGACTAAAGGCAGTGCTCCAGCATGGCCACAGTCACATGACTGAAACAAGTAAAAGAGTAAAATAGTGAGTAAAGAGTATATGCATTATGCTTGTCCCAGAGACGATGTTCAATTGCGTTCAAAGGATCATATCCATGGAGGACAGAAAATTATTTTGTGATAAAGAAAAGAGATATTGAAATGGTTTAAAATAAGTATCTCACCAGTAAGACATTGAAAACAAAATATTCTCATGAGGAAGAAAGCGCAAGAAAGGCAACTTGTGCTGGAGAAAACATAAACAATCAAGTCAAAAACTCTGGACATCATTTTGTTCAGATGTGGCGGAGATCCCACTCACTTAGGCCAGGTACCAGTTGGAAGGTATCTATGTTCCTGTCCCTTTCCTATCAGTCTTGGAGGCCCTGTAAAGGATTACGGGGATTAGCTTACCTCTTGATTAAATGATAAAATGATCAGTTAACCAATTTCTTTCATTCTTTTTAAAAAATCAGACGTTTCGGACAGGAATGGATCATCACACAATTTTTACTGATGAGAATTCTGCTACTGTTCTACATCCGATTGTCTGTTTTTCATTGCTTCTGTCGTTTCGGTAGTAGCAGTAGTAGTAGTAGTAGTAGTAGAGTAGTAGTAGTAGAAGTAGTAGTAGTAGTAGTAGTAGTAGTGATAAAGATGGTGGTAATAGTAGCAGTGGTGGTGGTGGTGTGGTAGTGGTAGTAGTAGTAGTAATAGTAGTAGTGGTGGTGATAGAGATGGTGGTAGTAGTAACAGTAGTTGTGGTGGTGGTAGTAGTAGTAGTAGTGGTGGTGATAGAGATGGTGGTAGTAGTAACAGTAGTTGTGGTGGTAGTAGTAGTAGTAGTAGTAGTAGTAGTGGTGATAGAGATGGTGGTAGTAGTCACAGTAATTGTGGTGGTGGTGGTGGTGGTGGTGGTCGTAGTAGTAGTAGTAGTAGTAGTAGTATGTTATTAATGTTTTTGATACTCGTATTATTGAGGTTGTGATTGCTGCTATCACAGCAAAATGTTGTTTTCTGTTGTTGTCGTTGAAGATGCTTCAATTGTTTATCGTTACTGTGTTTCAATTTCTTTGACTGGTGTTTAAAAAATATTACTGTTATTGCTATTGTTGTCGTAATTGGCGGCGGTTTCGGCGATGGTGATGATGATGATGATGGTGATGGTGGTGGTCGCAGTGATAGTCATGACGATGGTTCCTGCTGCTGTTGTTGTTGTTGTTGTTGTTGTTATTGTTGTAGTTTGTTGCATGATTTTTTATTTTCTTCTCCTGCTTTTTTCTCTTTTGCTTGTAGCCAGTATATGTTTTGAGAAGAACAAAAAAACAAAGATGAGGAGCATGAAAAAACGCAAACAACAAAACAACAAGAAACAAAGATGGCGACGTCGTTATTTAGCTCCGTATCATTATTATTATTATTATTATTATTATTATTATTATTATTATTATTATTAGTATCATTATTATTATTATTATTATTATTATTATTTCTACTACTACTATTATTATTATCATTATTATTATTATTAGTATCATTATTATTATTATTATTATTATTATTATTAGTATCATTATTATTATTATTATTATTATTATTATTATTACTATTATAATTATTATTATTATTATTATTATTATTATTATTATTATCATTATTATTATTATTTCTACTACTACTAGTATTATTGTTGTTGTTGTTGTTGTTGTTGTTGTTGTTATTTTATCGCCAGCCTCACACCCACTAATTCCATTGCTCTCCTTAATGTGAATCAAGAAAAGATGACTGCAGGCTGTGTTTGATTAAATCGATGTCTAGTTGTAAATTACACAACAATGTAATCAGAACCTGACAATCAGAGTCAATAAAACAACCGAGTTATAGTCCCCCTCTCTCTCTCTACCTCTTTATTTCTTGCTCTCTCTCTCTTTCTCTCTCTCTCTCTCTCTCTCTCTCTCTCTCTCTGTTTCGTTTTTGCTCTCTATCTCACTCACATCCTCTCACTCTCTCGATCATTCTCTCTCTCCCTCGGATCCTCCTTTTCCATCGTTCTTACATTCTCACAATTTATCTTTGTTTTCGATATCTTATATACATACATGCTTATGTGTGCATGTGCGCGTGTATACATATACATATATAAACACACACAACACACACACACACACACACACACACACCACACATATGCATACATATGCATATATATGAATATATATAAATATACATATGTATATATATATATATATAGATGTGTATGCATATATGTGTCTTTATATATGCATACATACACATGTGTGTATACATATTATTATACATGTATACTTACATATATATATATATCTTTAAATATATTGTGGATCCGTTTATATATATTTATGTGTGTGTGAGAGAGTATTTGTCTGCGCTCGTGTGTGTTTGTATTTGTGTGTGTACGTGTGCACATATATACATACATATTCATTGCCGTATACAGACACACACACAAACACATGCAAACACAAACAAGGTTATACATCTTTTATAGTACAAACACACACATATATATATTTGTATGCATGCGCGTGTATATATATATATATGTATGTAATTATGTATATGTGTATGTATGTATTTATATATATATATTGTTATATCTCGGAATGGTCATATATATATATATATATATATATTATATATATATATATGTGTGGGTATGTGTATATATATGCATATATATATATATATATATAATATATATATATATATATATATATATATATTTATGTATGTATGTATGTATGTATGTATGTATGTATGTATGTATCTTTAATAAACATATTTGAAAACACTATTATACTACGCTCTGTATATTTTTTCCGAATTATATTATCTATTTTCTAAATAAATTTTTATATATTTTTTAAAAATTCATACACTTCTTTCTTTCTTTCTTTTTTTTTTTCTTTATAATTTCAGATTTTTTGAAATAGATTTTCGTTACTTCTTTCTTCAGTTATTCCTTTATTTATTTACGTATTTATTTATTTATTTATTCATTGCCTGTTCATTTGTATTGAATATTTTCTATCTGTACCAAAATATTTAACACATCATTACAATTGCAAAATTAATTGAGCAAACGTTTTATCAATGTTTGGTAACCAGCCATTCTATTAGCATTAAATTATACTTTTGTTAATAGTGTATTTTTTTTTTTACTCTTTTTCGTTATGGAAATTTTTTCTGTTCTATTTTTTTTTTATTTCATTGCATTTTTTAATTTTTCATTTCTCGATCTGTGTTTTGCTTTTTTTTTTAGTTATATTTATCTTGTTTTGATTATTTTGATTTCTCTTTTCTATAATTTCTATATTGCTTTTTTTTAAATTTTTCATTTGTTGTCTTCGAATTCTGTTGAGAAAATAATCATTATCTTATGTATATATATATATATATGTGTGTGTGTGTGTATGTGTGTATGTGTGTGTGTGTATTCATACGTACACCAACACATACATATATATATATAAATATATACGCATACATCTATAATGTAAATATATATATATATTTACGTATGCATGCATGAAAATTTGTATGTATGTGTACGTATGAAGATTTCTCTTGAATGAAACAGTTCTAGTCCTGTAGAAGCTCCTTCTATATAATAAATTAATTTTACTCTGCTATGTATTGAGTACCTTATTTACTGTGGTTAACCCCGAATCAACCCGGGACCTACATATGTATATATATATATATATATGCGATTTATGCAAAATAAATAGCTTTAGATCAGAATCTTCATCTGTATAACATACTTAGCGTATGTATATTGTTGAAATCCTGGGGCTGAACTGGTCGTATCCAGAAGATCCTTTATAGATACACTGTGTTGAAAAACCAAATATACTTCAAAGCTAGGAGACACGGAATCATCCCGAGAGCCACTGCGAGAATGACACATACTCATTTCCCCGTTTTCGGAGCTTGTCAATGCCACGCACACGAGTTACGTTCGTTGTGAAGTCGCCTCCGTCAATCTGAAGTGTATAGAATCAGTGAATAAACAATTCACTAGTTTTGATACATATATAACGGGAAGGTTTACGAAAATAAACAAAAGACGAAGGCAGGTGGAGTACAAACAAACAAATATATTAGTATAGCGCTCAGGAATTGAAATAGAAAAAGTCTTTTACGTTTCGAGCCTACGCTCTTCGACAGAAAGATACACAGAAAAAAATACAAGGAGAGAAAAAAATGCGTGTAGGAGCTAACGATCTATCATGGCGTCATACATATACACACATGTAGAAACCCATGTTTAAATATCCATATGCATATCACTTGTCATTTCACAGTGCTCCTGCTGTTTACTTCATTGATATATTTTATGCCATATATGAGCTAATTAAGAAGTCTTTGTCAAATCAGTCGGCATGCAAGAAATAGCAACCTGAAATCACATTTATTGTCGTATATAATGTAGTCTTAGCAGGAGCGGCATCCATCATATGTCTGTTCGATGAGGCTTGAATTTTGTTAAACAATAATTTATTGCTCATGTTATTACTATTTATAACTGATTGTCAAGATAGAATTCCTCACCCTTCTGCAGGTTCTCCTTACAGTATCGACACTAGCATCAGTACACATTTTCCCCTTGTTTTCATATTTATTCCGTTTGTTAGGTATACAGGTTCTACTGATGTAACTGATTCTGGCTAAGATAATCCCGGTGAGGATAGGTGATTAGCATATGTATATATACATATACAAACATGCATACACACAAATGGTCGAGTAATTATAAGATTGGTCGTGAGAAAGCGGCTAAAATTGTACACTTATAAGTGCATTCTTTAGAAAAAGAGATGTTTCTGGATTCTAATTGGTTTTAACACTTGGGAACGAACAGTTCGCCCTCTGTACTCATAGATACTGAAGGATAAAAGAAGACTACATAGTCTCGGCAAAAGAATTGCCCAATAATCCTATTTTCCCTGTGTGCATTTGCCGTCAGAGTACAGTTGAGAATCTGAAACAAACTGACTATAAAACACTTAGAATAATGTCGTGTTCAAAATATCCATATACACACCACGAAACAAACAACGTGTTCAAATAATTCAGAAAATATTCATAACTTTACAGGAAACATAAAAATACTACTAACAGAAACAACAAAGTAGAAAATAGCAGTTACCTCTATTATATGTCTGCTCAGTATTATATGGCCGCAGGGAATGCATTCAAAATTAAATGCCTCATGCGAAAAAATAAACTTTGTACACAACACATAAGACATCTAAAAACTCTTCAATATGACTAATGGCATTAAAATCACTTTTATGGAACTAAAAGATTTCGACTGACGGTGTTCCTTTTACAATAATTCGAGAAATATTCTTACTATAAGAATAGAGAACGATTATTATTGCAAATCAGGTTAGACATTTTCAAACGAAGAGTATTTTATAAGAGACATGAAATATTGCATTAAGTCTATGGATAATACATGCGTATTCCGTAAAGTAATATATAAGAGATCGAAGCTTTCGAAAGAACTACCAACACGTAATAAAGGCGGCGAGCTGGCAGAAACGTTAGCACGCCGGGCGAAATGCTTAGCGGTATTTCGTCTGCCACTACTTTCTAAGTTCAAATTCCGCTGTGTTCGACTTTGCCTTTCATCCTTTCGGGGTCGATTAAATACGCATTGGGGTCGATATAATCGACTTAATCTGTTTGTCTGTCCGTGTTTGTTCTCTCTGTGTTTAGCCCCTTGTGGGTAGTAAATAGATAGGCATTTCGTATTACGTTACGTTCTGAGTTCAAATTCTGCCGAGGTCGACTTTGCCTTTCATCCTTTGGGGGTCGATAAATTATGTACCAGTTCCGTACTGGGGTAGATGTAATCGACTTAATCCCTTTGTCTGTCCTTGTTTGTCCCCTCTATGTTTAGCCCCTTGTGGGCAATAAAGAAATAAGAACACGTAGTAAATTAATATACAAAACACAAACAACGCACATGCACGCACGCACGCACACAAGCACACATGCACACACATCCATTCGTTAAATAGACTCATTTGACTGCTGCGGTTTACACAATTTCGTCAAAGTTGATATAATGCAGGAGAATCTGAAAAATATACAAAATAGATGTGTATTTGTCCCCCTAGCATTGCTTGACAACCGATGCTGGTGTGTTTACGTCCCCGTCACTTAGCGGTTCGGCAAAAGAGACCGATAGAATAAGTACTGGGCTTACAAAGAATAAGTCCCGGGGTCGATTTGCTCGACTAAAGGCGGTGCTCCAGCATGGCTGCAGTCAAAATGACTGAAACAAGTAAAAGAGTAAAAGAGTAAAGAGTATGTAGATATGTATGTATGAATGCATGTATGGTTGGATGGATGGAAATGTGTATGTATTATGTATATCGTTTATTCTTTACTTATTTCAGCCATTGGATAGCGGCTAGGCTGGAGCAGGGCTTTAGTTGAACAAATCGATTCCAGTACCCAAACTGGTAATTATTCAAACGTCCTTTTTGCCGAACGGCTAAGTTATGGGGTCGTAATCAAACCAAGAGCTATTGTCAAGCAGTAAGAGGGTGACAAAAACAACAAAGTAAGGGAGTGAGAAGCAATGATGCACACAGATATATAATTATATCGGTGAGCTGGCAGAAACGTTAACACGCCGGGCGAAATGCTTAGCGGTATTTCGTCTGCCGCTGCGTTCTGAGTTCAAATTCCGCCGAGGTCGACTTTGCCTTTCATCCTTTCGTGGTCGATAAACTAAGTACCAGTTACGCACTGGGGTCGATGTAATCGACTTAATACCTTTGTCTGTCCTTGTTTGTCCCCTCTGTGTTTAGCCCCTTGTGGGTAGTAGAGAAATAAGTATTTCGTTTGCTGTTATGTTCTGAGTTCAAATTCCGCTAGGATCGACTTTGCCTTTCATCCTTTCGGGGTCGATAAACTAAGCACCAGTTACGCACTGGGATCGATGTAATCGACTTAATACCTTTGTCTGTCCTTGTTTGTCCCCTCTGTGTTTAGCCCCTTGTGGGTAGTAGAGAAATAAGTATTTCGTTTGCTGTTATGTTCTGAGTTCAAATTCCGCTAGGATCGACTTTGCCTTTCATCCTTTCGGGGTCGATAAACTAAGCACCAGTTACGCACTGGGATCGATGTAATCGACTTAATACCTTTGTCTGTCCTTGTTTGTCCCCTCTATGTTTAGCCCCTTGTGGGCAATAAAGAAATAAGATGTATATCTATATCTATTTAGCTATCCATCTATCTCTATATTTATCTATCTCTATGTATGTATGTATGTATCCATGTTTCTATGTATGTATATATTTATGTATATATATATATATAATATTATAGAGAGAGAGAGAGAGAGAGAGAGAGAGAGAGATAGATAGATAGATAGATAGATAGATAGATAGATAGATAGATAGATAGATAGATAGATAGATAGATAGATAGATATATTAATTTATATATACCCACACAAATATATGTCAAAATACTTAATTAAAAGTTTATAGCACAAGTTACATTCCCATGTGACTTCCACCCCATTCTAAAGCAGCCCACGTTCCATCAATATATTGCCACACCTCACCGCTGGGACGTGCGCCTCACCTTTGGAAACAATATAGCAAACGCTTTAAGAGAAACTTGATAATATTGCGGAACGAAATAGTGATAGGTACCAATTGACAAATGGTTGCGTTAAAGAGACGTGATGTAATTATAAATGTAGTAATATAATGTATTTTAACACGTCCACCTGTCTAGCAAATGTTAGACAGTTTGTCGAACATGTAGCAATAAGGACAGCTTGACTGAAAGAGGGTTGGTGTTTTTTTCTTTTTCTTTTTCTTTTTTTTTTTTCAATCAGCATGAGTGAATATCAAGTTGGTGAAGTTAAAATTGTTCTTTCACAGGATACGTTTAAGTATTTTCTCATGATATCGGATTTTGTTTGCTGAAAATTATATATATGTATATAGAGACAGTGATGTAACTAAACACGATTAGGCTCGATATATATATATATATATATATATATATATATAATATATAAATATGCATACATTAAACACACACACCACACACACCACACACACACACACAACACATATAATATAATATATATATATATATATATATATATATATATATAGGTATGTATATAGCTACAAGGCAAAATATATTCCGAAGATAAACTGTGATAGTACATAGATAATATATATATTGACAAATAAATTTACTGTTGCGTGGTGTATAAAAATTACAGAAGACTAAAGTGGGATGAATAGTTGTTAATTCGACAGCTGTTTCTGGAACCTCGAATTAATAGTTAATATGTTCCTAACTAGGAAATAGAATGCTGAAAGAGTCGTGGATATGCACTCGTAGATGGATGCAGAGAAGCATAAGCGTAATCCCCACTGCCTTCGTCTGGAGGGGACGATTGGCAGATTTTAATTACACAGATAGACAGACAGACAGCTAGATAGATAGATAGACGCGTAAATGTATATGAGTGTGTGGTTGTGTGTTCCCCCACTATTTCTATATTCTCATAGAAGGAGGGCTACGTATTTATGCTTGCCTTGTAAGCACGTGAGCTGAATTGGTACCATATTTGCTGTAATACATATGAGACACGACCTCAGTATTTCTATCATGCTGATGAAAACACCTGATGATTATATATCATAGAAGCACATGGAATTTAAGTCTTATATCAAAATCTCATTGCGAAGGATGCGAGGAATAGTAATACTTATAATCTACGTCCGTATTTGTTTCTCAATTTCTTATTTACATGTATATATTCTTCTATAGAAGGACATATACATTATATATATATATATATGCCACTTCTATATAAGAGACACTTTGATTTTCATTTTCTGAATATAATATACAAAGTGTGTGCGTGTGTGTGTGTGGGAGAGAGAGAGAGGTATGTGCGTGTGTGTGTAGCGTGTGTTTGTGTGATTATGTTATGTATAGATGTAGAGTCGACATTCTACGCATCAACAGATCTAAGCCACTTGCCTATATGCACAGTATGTTCGTAGACAGAAAAATAAATTATCAACTGTTTATTCTTTGTAATCCGATTTCATTAATCACTGAAGGTGGCGAGCTGACCGAAACGTTATCGTGTCGGACAAAATGCTTAGCGGTATTTCGTCCGGTCATTTAAAACGTTGTGAGTTCACATTCCACTGTTGCCTTTTATCCTTCAGGCTCGATAAAATAAGCACTATTCGAACACTGGGTTTGATATAACCGACTATTCTCCTAACCCTAAATTTGCGGGCCTCGTGGCAACAAAAATTTGAAGCCATTAATGATTGAGTAACCCCAATTAACTGTCCTTAGATTGATCAATTAGCTTGGAAGTAAAGCATTCTTGGTACCGGTCTGGTTTTATAGAAGGATGTCTGCAAAACTTCAGAAATATCATTTTTAACACCGA
>NW_021835193.1:22500-30000 GCF_006345805.1 Octopus sinensis | reverse complement strand
CGGTCTGTGGTCGGAAATAAGGTAAAGGATGACTCGTCAGAGCAAATAGCATTCTTCCACTGCTCCAGGGATCAATTCTGTAGGTTTTTACTCCCTGAAAAGAAACAGCAATTTTAGCAAAACATATTAAGCAATATTAATGATAAATCAAAAACAAAAATAAAAAAAGCTTTTGATAGTTTTATAGATATTTCAAAATTACGATGCTATGATGCTAAGTGTTTCCATCATTTTGTTCAACCTCTGCATATAAATACAATCAAATATGCAAAAATATAGTATTCTATGCAAAGTCTTATCCACTGCTGATATTTTTATTGATAGTGACGTCAAAGTTTTCGTCAAGTACGTAGCTCATTCAAAATGTGACGCCATTGCGCATGTCTAGTCATTTTCAATACTTCTATAGAGGAGAAGTAATTGATTCAAATGGACGGTCGAATCAAAGGAGATATTAGTTATTATGATGGACATTGGTCAAAGTAATTTGCCAGAGTGTGTAAGTGAAGTGGCAGTTTTGTAAACGGAGCTTTTGTTGGTAAATGGTAGGGAGGTGATCAGAGGGAAGATGTGGTTTTTTTACATATTATACATACCATAGTAATATGATCCAGCAATAGCTGTGTAATTGCACGTCATCAGGTGCGTGGCTTTGAGAGCACCTATATATAAATATATCTGTGTGTATGTGTGTGTATGTACGTATGTATGTATATATATCAGAGTGTATAGAAGATTAGATTAAAGAATGAAATTCCGACTGAGTCTGATTTTTCACGTTTTATTTGCAATTTTTGCAATTTTTACAATTTTACAATATTGAAATAAGATAGTACTTTCGTGCGTTACGACTGTCGCTACATATACCTGATGACTGCCTAACGCATGAAAGTACTAGTTTATTTCAATATTATAAAATCGTAAAAATTGCAAATAATAAAACGTGAAAACCAGACTAAGCTGGAATTTCATTTATTAATATATATATATAATATATATATATATATATATATATATATATATATAAATGTGTGTGTGTATGTATGTATGTATGTATGTAGCATTCTTCTCTTTACCGGGACTGTCACTTTAAGTTGGAACAAGCCATCACGTTTTATATATATATATATATATGTGTGTGTGTGTGTGTGTGTGTATATATATATATAGGTAAACAGTAAAAATAATTACAGACATGGACAAGAACATGAAACACCACAGAGACGACACAAGAACCACAGGACGGGACATTCGATGCCCTCAGTCATCAGTCAAGAACCAGATCATCTTAGCAATTTCGGCTGATTAATCTTGAGATTGCTCCGATATGGCCAGCCCGCCAAGGGAAATCTAAGCCAAGCGCATTAGATCCCCTGGAAGAAAGCTTCGAATGTATACACACGAGGACGGAAAACGAACGAAGTACACGAACAAAAATACAGAATACGTGACACCAATAAGAATACAAAAACGTAAAAACAATAACGGTAAAAATAAAAAATAAACAACAAAACAAAACCAGGACGTAGGACAAGGGTCTTTCGACAGGATGAGTTGAGTATGGGGCTGGCTTGTGAAGTTGTGCCTAATGGCCGCAGGGAGACGAACAAATACGTGTTGCTTCTGCGACTGCTGAAACGAAAAGAGCGCTCAACAGCGGCTAGCGGTCACGTGAGAACAAAAGACAGGAGAAAGGGACAGATGAAAAGAGAGAGAAGGTGGACGAGGGAGGAGAAGAAAGAGACAGATCGAGGGGGCTGGAGGTGAGAGAGATAGAGAAACGTAGAAGGGGGGGGGAAGACGGATGGAGAGGGAAAGAAAGGAAGGGGAATAAGGGAGGAGAGAGAGAGAGAGAGAAAGAGATGTATATTGCTGACATTCCTTTTTTGATTTTTTGCTTTTCGACCTTATCAAGCCTAGCCAGGCTCATGGGCCCGGTTTCCCGGTTTCTGTGGCATATGAGCCCCCCCACCCACAGCGCCCGGTCTGGGAATCGAAACCGCGATCCTCCGACCGCGAGTCCGCTGCCCTGAACACTGGGCCAGTGCGCCTCCACTGACATTCCTTTACGCGATATTAACTAATATATGCACTGGCTGAGAACGTTATTGTCAATTTAAAAACATTTGCATACAAACACATGCCTATATACTGTCATACATTCATACCCAAGCGCATACATTTTTGCTTTTATCTGTGTGTTTGTCTTGTGCATGTCTTCAACTAGGTACATTTATCTATCCATCCATCTATCTGTCCGTCAGTCTGTTTTTCGGCTTACTGATAGGTATGTGTGTGTATGAATGTGCATGTGCGTACGTATATAAATACATAAACGTGCATATATAGATATGTATATACATATATCATATACATCCATACATGCATACATATATATGTATACACGTATGTATGTATATATGTGTGCGTATGAGTGTGTGCGTGCGTGTGTGTGTATTTATATATATATACACACACACATACACACACACACACACACATATATATATGTATATATATATATATGTATATATATGTATGTATATATTTATATTTATATCTGGATATAAGTATATATATGTGTTTGTGTGTGACATATATATATGAATGTGTGTGTATGTATATGTGTATATATATATATGTATGTATGTATATATATACATATATATGTATGTATATATATGTATATATATACTATATATACATATATATATACATACATGTATATATATATATACATATATATATATACATATGTATGTATATATATATATATATATATATATATATATATACATATGTATGTATATATATGTATATATATATATATGTGTGTGTGTGTGTATGCTTTTGTGTGTGTGTGTGTTATGCTATATATATATATATATATATATATATATATATATATATATTATACATATGTGTATATATATGTATAATTATATATATATGTGTGTGTGTGTGTGTGTGTATGCTTTTGTCTGCATTTTCCACTCACTTTTTCTCGCCATGCTGGTACTGTACGACCTGGCTTCCAATATCATTCACGTTGTACGTTGTATACTATCATAATATTAAATGCATTCTAAGATCTTACACTCAGAGAAAGAACCCACTCGGTTACATAACAGAAGAAAAATATAAGAAACACATATACTCATCATAATTCAACTTTACGAATTACTTATGAAAACCTATCTACACTTGAAGTATAGAAACTGAATTATTGTTATTCAGACTGGCTTCTTACGAATATCAGCCTAACAGCATTTCTGGTGCTTTCCCCTTATTCAAGGGGTGCATATAAAAACAATGCATTTCATCTATTCTTTGTAACACAGTTTTGTTGTTACTGTTGTTATGCTGTTCAGTACAGTTGTTGTTGTTGTTGTTGTTGTTGTTATTATTATTATTATTATTATTATTATTATTATTATTATTATTATTATTAATACCTCTTTTGAATCACGGTAATTTTTTTTTTTTTTACTTTGGTGCGAACACCGTTAGTAAAATTTAATCTATCTTATCGATATGAGATTTGAAAGCGGTAACTGTGTTATGAGCCTATAATAAATAATTCTCTCTGCAATAGGCACAAGGCCTGAAATTTTTGGAGTGGGGGATAAGTCGAACACATCGATACCAGTACTTCACTGGTACTTAATTTATCGACCCCGAAAGAATGAATGGCAAGGTCGACCTCGGCAGAAGTTGAACTCAGAACGTAGCTGCAGACGAAATACCTATTTCTTTACTATCCACAAGGGGCTAAACACAGAGAGGACAAATAAGGACAGACAAACGGATTAAGTCGATTATATCGACCCCAGTGCGTAAATGGTACTTATTTAATCGACCCCCAATGGATGAAATACAAAGTCGACCTCGGGGGAATTTGAACTCAGAACGTAACTGCAGACGAAATACCTATTTCTTTACTACCCACAAGAGACTAAACAGAGAGAGGACAAACAATGACAGACAAACGGATTAAGTCGATTACATCGACCCCAGTGCGTAACTGGTACTTAATTTATCAATGTTCGTGCCACACATTAGCTCACTCTGTCCATCAAATCGAATTTGTCTGAGCAAGTGCACTGTGTGCCATGCGTCAGGTGTCAAAGTGATCGCAAAGCAGCATGAGATGAAATGTTTTGCTCAAGATCACAACGCACCAACCGATCTAGGAACTGAAACCACGATCTTGCGATCACTAGCCCAATACCTTAACGACTCGGCCATACGCCCTCCTATATATATATATTATATTCAAAACATTCGGCAACTTTCGGCAGCTTTCAAAAATTTCACTTATGAACGTCTTCATCTCTTTGTTTATTCATTGCGTAGCCTGGTTATGTCCTTCTGCTTTCTTTTTCTTTTGTATACATACACAGTAGAGGCGCAATGGCCTAGTGGTTAGGGCAGCGGACTCGCGGTCGCAGGATCGCGGTTTCGATTCTCAGACCGGGCGTTGTGTGTGTTTATTGAGCGAAAACACCTAAAAGCTCTACGAGGCTCCGGCAGGGGGTGGTGATCCCTGCTGTAATCTTTCACCACAATGGCGGTGCCCCAGCATGGCCACAGCTCAAGAGCTGAAACTGGAAAAACAAACAAAAACAAACAAACACACATACATATATACATGCATACAAACATACATATGTATATGTATGTTTGTATATATCTATATTGAACCATCTATCATACGTATGTATGAATGTGAGTATGAATGTATGTATGTATTACAACTTACGCAGAAAGCAAAACAAACCAAGGGAGCTTGTTAATAAAATATTTACTGATGAGAGGAAGTAATTAAATATTTTATGAGCAAACTCTGCTTTCTTTTTGCTTTCAATTTGTACTCTATGACATTCCGAACTATAGAGTTAAGTCAGATGGAACTCGGACTATAGTAAAATTCCTCCTTTTGATATACACGAATGCACATAGAGTCCTAAACACCTCTTAGTTGCCATGTGATTTAAATTTAAATTGCACTATATGTTTTTACGAGCAAAACGACCCCGTCCAATGGACGGTGCTGAGATATCAAATTTTAAACCAAATTTTCTCAAAACAACTTGTCCGACAGTCCCATAGGCCTCCCTGATTTAACCTAAATTTGAGACACCAGCAAAAGACGGATTTCGACTGATGTACTTACGCGTACAAATGCACGTTCCCACGGCTTTATCGATCGCATTCTCATCTGGAATCGATTTTCGTAATTTTTTTCAAGACTTGTACACCCCTTGATACCGTCGGTATCTACATATCAAATTTGAGCGCTATCGGATAGAGCATGCCCGAGATCCTAGAAGACACACACACAGACAGACAGAACGATTTTATATAATAGATGTACAAAAGCGCAGATGTGGCTGAATGTTAAATAGTTTGCCTCCGAAGCACTTGGTCCCGGGTTCAGTCTCACTATACGGCGCCATGGACAAGTGTCTCATACAACAGTTACAGCCCAACCAAAGCTTATGGGTGGATTTAGTAGACGGAAACTGAAAGAAGCTCATTGTATATATGTCTGTGTGTGTGTGTTTGTGTGTGAATGTGTGTATGTAATTGTGTTTTTGGTCCCCGTCACCGTTTGACAGCCGGTGATGGTTTGTTTACGTGTCGATAACTTAGCGGTTAGGCAAAAGGTGACTTTAGAATATATAATAGGCTTAGAAGAAAAAAAAGTACTGGGATCGATTTATTTGACTAAGCACTTCAAGGCGTGCCCCAGCATGGCCACAATCAGTGACAGAAACAGTAAAAATGTATGTTTATATATATATATATATATATATATATATATATATATATATATATATATATATATTATATATATATATATTTATATATATATATATATACTGAGAGAAAGAGAGAGAGAGAGAGAAAGAAATAGATAGCTAGATAGATATAAATATATCGACATGTATATTAGAGCTATATACATAAGTGTGCGTTTATGTGTATATATATATATATATATATATTATATATATATATATCATATATATATAACATATATATATACATATATATAATATATATATATATATATATTATATATATATATATATATATATATAACATTTTCTATGAGGTTATTAACAACTACAAACAGCAAAACACAATCAGAAACCTCACCACACTCATACGCCAACACGGTCAGGGACTCACAGAAAAAGAAAGGGATTATATCACCATTTTCAAATGCAAGCCCAGCCTTTTTTATGGCCTTCCTAAAATCCATAAAAACAAATACATCACCGAAGCCTGCAAACTCTCCACTGACATCCACATCAACATCAAAGCACCGGAGGACCTAAAACTAAGGCCCATCGTGGCTGGTACTCCTGTGAAACACACCGCCTGAGTAACTTCCTAGACATCCTTTGAAACCTTTCCTTACCCACATCAAAAGTTCATTAGGGATGATCTGGACATGCTCAAACACCTCCCGAAAACAGTTAACGAGGAGGCACTCCTGGTATCCTTTGATGTCATCAACCTCTACACCAACATTCCACACGAGTATGGTATAGAGGCAATGACTTTGGCTAGAAAAACACCCAGAGACATTCCCTGACCGCATAACAAGTCTTTTATTACAGAATCTCTTAAGTTCATTCTGACAAACAATTTTTTTCTCTTCGACGACACACACTACCGTCAAAAATGTGGCATTGAGATGGGTACCAAGGCTGCACCAGTCCTTGCGAACCTCATAATAGGTTACTTCGAACTGTCACTCTATGAAATATCAAGCCAGAAATTTGGACATGTTTTCCACACCTACCTAATGGAAAAACTGGAAAAGGTATTTAGATGATTGTTTCATCATATGGAAAGAACCTTATGAAAAAACTCCTGGAATTCAAAACCATACTAAACAACATACATCCCAACATCCAATTCACTATGGAATAAGCAAACATCATCTCCCATTCCTTGATCTCCTAATTATAAAACACCTAAGAACCAAATCATAACAGACATCTACCACAAAACCTACAGACTCACAACAATACCTCCTCTTTAGTTCATGCCACCCAAAACACACAAGACAAATATCCCTTTCAATTTAGCTAAAAGGGTATGCACCATTGTCTCGGATCCAAAAACACGAGAAATACGCCTTCAAGACCTCAAAAAAAACACTATTACAACGTCAATATCCCTCCACCCTTATAGAGTATGGAATATAAAACGCGCCAAAGAACTAGACAACACTACACTGAAAACCACCCAACCTAAACCACACACAAACCTCAAAATACTTCCATACATTCCACCCACAACCCCAAAAATATCGAAGCATACCCCACAATCATACAAAACCTCAGTCTACTGTCAACAGACCCAAAATGAAAAACATTATAAATACACACAAAATCCTCAAATGCAAAAGGCAACACAATTTAAAAAAAAAACTCTTGACAAATGCCAAACTTCACACACCACATCCACCCCCAACAGTAA
>NW_021835193.1:5000-17500 GCF_006345805.1 Octopus sinensis | reverse complement strand
CAGGTGTGGTCGCCGTTTGTGAGGCACGCTTTCCCGCAGCTCGTCTCCATGACCGAACTGCAGTCGTGGATCAAAAAGAGGCCGAGGAAGGGCGAATGGCACCGCGAGTGTCGCGTTGCTCTCAAGCAACTCTGCCGTCCTGGGTCGACCTTAAGTGACTTCAACCAACCAAAGCATTCTATAGGGGTTTAGTGGAGGGGAGGTACGACGACGAGCTCGGGGCGAACCTGGACGTCGACGAGGAGTACCTGACCCGCCTGTTCGGGACGACTTTCGGGCCAGGGCCCATGGACAACTTCCAGAGATCCCTGGCCTGGCAGTGCTACCGAGAAGCGCTACCCGTTCGGGATAAGCTCTACAGACACGGCTCGAGAAACACGGGGCCGACCTGCCCGAGATGCGGTCAGAGCGACGAAACCGTTCTGCACGCACTCGTTCAGTGTCCAACAATTTCCGACCTGTGGGCTTATGTCGAACAACTGCTGTCACGTGTGGGACGAGTCGGTTTATCAGCTGAGTCTATCGTCAATATTGTCACGCCTCCTTCCTTCAAACGGGAAGGAAGAGCTATTTTCATCATCCTTGTGGCTATGGCGAAAGAATGTATCTGGTGGACGCGTCTGAAAGGATTGGAGACAAACACTTCCTCTCTGGTCAATCTCTCATCAACTTCTTCAAGTACCACTTGAAAAGGAAAGTGAGAGTAGAGAGGCAAGTTTTGTCTAGCGAATGTTTTAAAAAAAAGATGGGTGAATGTAGCAAGAATGGCACGTATGAATGACGAAGCCACCTGAGCATAGTCCTATGAACCCAGAAATCGAAAACAGAGAGTTGCTTATTTGCAAAAAAAAAAAAAAAAAAAAGAAATAAAATGTGACTTCATTGACCGAGGTTACCGTGGTCTTTTCCGCAGGCTTTCTTTCACGGGTAACCTCACCTGTCCTCCCCTTTACACTTCATATTGACATTTCTGTGATAACGATCCCTATTGATCATTTTTTTTCCTCTCCCCCCCCTTTTTTTTTTTTTTTTAACCCCCTTATTTTTGTCCTCTTTCTCTCCTTTTACGATCCCTTTTGATCGAACCTCCCCCTTCCTTTTTTTTTTTTTTTTTTTTTTTTAATACCTTCAAAAGAAAAGCTCTACCTTGTAATTTGTTCTATCTGTGTGCAGCCCTGTGTGGCTGTGTGGCTAATAAAGAAACATATCTATCTATCTATCTATCTATCTATCTATCTGTCTGTCTGTCTGTCTGTCTGTCTGTCTGTCTGTCTGTCTGTCTATCTGTCTGTCAGTCTGTCAGTTTGTCTGTCAGTCTATCCGTCTGTCTGTCTATCTGTCTGCTGTCTATCAGGCTGTCTGTTTATCTATCTATCTATTTATCTATTTATTTGTGTATCTATCTGTCTGTCTGTCTATCCATCTGTCTGTCTATCTATCCATCTGTCTGTCTGTCTATCTATCTATCTATCTATCTATCTATCTATCTATCTATCTATCTATCTATCTATCTATTTATCTATCTATCTATCTATCTATCTATCTATCTATCTATCTATCTATCTATCTATCTATCTATCTATCTATCTATCTATCTATCTATCTGTCTGTCTACCTGTCTATCTATCTCTGTCTATGTATGTATCTATCTAACTAGCTATCTATTTATCTATCTCCCTATCTCTCTCTCTCCCTCTATCTATCTATCTATCTATCTATCTATCTATCTATCTATCTATCTATCTATCTATCTATCTATCTATCTATCTCTATCTATCTCTCTCTCTCTCTCTCTCTCTCTCTCTCTCTATCTATCTATCTATCTATCTCTATCTATCTATCTATCTATCTGTCTAGCAATCTATCTGTCTGTCTGCCAATCTATCTCTATTTATGTATCTTCATACCTACCTACCTATCCACCTACCTACCTACTGACCTACCTACCTCCTTCCTACATACATACATACATACATACATACATACATACATACATACATGCATAAATACATACATACATACATGCATACATATAATAGACAGACAGACAGACAGACAAACGTAGGTTAGCTGCCCTGCCGATATAAATATCTCTTAGAAAATCAAAGAAAAACAGGATATCTATGAACAACTGCTTCGAAACCTCCAGATTATGAATTCATATTCACACGGATAATAATTGGAGCACTAGATTTTGTTAGTAAATGCTTAAAGGAGAATCTGGATAAACTGGAATTTTCAGAAAGAGAAACTGAGCGGCTTGTTCGTACATTAAAAGTGCAATCTGTGAGTGGAACAGTAAAAATATGCAAGACTTTTTTCTCAAGTTCCAAATGTGAATTTGCCTGCGTTAACTACATCCCAAAGATGGAGCCTTGTATCTTTGTTGGAAACCGGCTCCCTCTTCAGCGGAAGATTTATTATAATTAAAAATATAGAAGAGACAAAGTCAAATATTACGACACACGTCTTTATTTTTTATTTTTTAACTGTTGTAATATGTAACAGCAAACTATAATAATTATTTCATGCAAACTATCCACCCTCCCCTTGCCAAAATATACATGCTTAGTGAGAATAAAGCAGTAATGAGGTTACTGTCACAGTAATGGCCAACACTAACTCTGCTCTAACGGCTACAGTGGCAACACCAACATCAGTACAGGGAAAAATAATAAAAGCAGAACACGACCAAATACAACAACCATAATAGCAATAACAACGACAACAACAATATCTGCCAATAAATGATTTCAGTTTTCTTTCCTTTAAGTCTTTTGCTCCATCTGTTATTTATTTGTTTCTTATGAACCATCGATGTTATTATCCGACGCCATTTTAAAAGTTGTCTTCAATGGAAGGTTTTATCACAGAAATCTTCGCATGATTATGTTCTTTAGTGCCTAAGTGTAGTTATTGAAATGCTGAAAGGGTCTGTCCGGAGAGATAAGAAATTTCCCAGTTTGAAAAATACTATTTAGCAATATCTTATGATGTTGCTGCTTTTGCCCAGTTTTGGATTTATCTTTCTCTTTGCAATTTTTCAAACCATTATGATAGTGACGGAGTAATAGTGTAAGATAAGTGTGTACACACGCACACACATAACACATACTCACATACATATGTATATACATTCACACACGAGGGCGTTCACCGCTCATTCACACACCTACAGATACAACGACACACATAATATGCACACAGGTACATACATACATACATGCATACATACATACATACATATATATATATATACCAATTTATAACATATGTACATGCATATATACATATACTTGTGTATATACGCGTATGGGAATAAATGTGCATGGTTGTGTGTGTAGACACAGAATTCACGGATTTTACGCTGCCATTTCTGTTTCTGTCTTACAAGAATTGTATGTAAATTAGATGTAAATTACACCTTCTTATTGTTAGCTGTGTATATATATATATATATATATACATATATATATATATATATATATATATATATATATATATATATATATATATATATATATATATATATGTATATGCGTATGTGTGTCTGCGTGTGTGCGTGCGCGCGCATCAATATGTGTGTGTGTTTGTGTATAGGTGAACTTTATGTTAGTTAAAATATGTGTGCGGCAAATTTCAACAGCTAAAGGCAAATTCACTACAGTTGCCGTAAAAAAAATTCTCTTTTATGGTAAAAGAAGGTGTAAAAACACCATATGAGTCCAGTGCTGCCACCTACCACATTCCCAGTGAGCGGTACTTCTAGCTTCTTAGCTGTTATCAATGGGAAAAAGCGAAACGAGGCAAATCTGGACAGACTTCATTGAATTATTTGCACCAGTAGACCACGAAGGGCATGCAGATTACAGCAGTATCAGCGGCAAGCAGTGTTTAAGCATAAGTGAATTTTAGGTTAGTTTAAATATGTTTGTGACATAGTTCAACCGCGAAAGACAAATTCACTACAGTTACCATAAAGACATATTCTGTTATGGTATTCTCATTATGGTAAAAAAAAATGTGTAAAAGTACCATATCTACCCCATGCTGTCACTTATTGGACTCCCAGACGTTGATATTTCTAGCCTCTTAGCCGTTAGCAATGGGAAATACTGAAGAGTGGTCTCTCTGGACAGATAAAGATATGTGTGTGTGTGTGTGTGTGTGTGTGTGTGTGTATGTGGTGTGTGTGTGTGTGTGTGCGTGTGTGTTTGTGTGTATGTGTGTATACGTGAATATACATATATGTAAGTATATACACACACACACATTCACATGCACATATACATATATACAAATAAATTCATATACGTATATATATGTGTATGTGTGTGGATTTAGCTCTGCTTAGCCAAAACGGTAGCAATAAGCATTGTTATAATTCGATACTGAGTAATTCGCAGTATTTGTGTGGTGCAGCGGCGAGGTGTAAATTTTTCAGACAAATCTTCCTTTTGGATTCTTATATAGACACAGTAGTCAATATAAAGAGTAATTTTAATTTAAAATTTTGGCACAAGGCCACTAATTTCGGGGCAGTGGGTAAGTTGATTACATCGATCCCAGTGTTCAATTGGTACTTATTCTGCCGACCCCGAAACGATGAAAGGCAAAGTGGACTTCAGCGTATTTTGAACTCAATACCGCTAAGCTTTTTGCCTGGCCTCTTAACGATTCTACCTGTTCGTCGCTTTCATATTTAGGACAATACTAATATATACGACTGATGAATGGTAGTGTATGTATGTGTGTGTGCGTGCGTGTGTGTCTATTTATCTTTATACATATATATACCTGCACTTCTAGCAACGTCATTTACTGCATCTCCTACTTTTTCTGCCCTTTTCTGTACATCGGTCAAATGAGACGCCGCTTGGCCGACCGGTTCGCGGAGCACCTCCGAGACGACAGACTCGGCAGTGACACCCCGGTTTCGCGTCATTTCAAAAACCTGAGGGCCTGGAAAGATTTCCTGAACATATTTGTTATTAGGGTGAGAATAAGGTGCGCATTGTGATAGAATTCTATCAAGCTCTGGTGACATACATGACGTGAGAAATTTCTACCCGATCTAAGGAGAGGTTAGGTCCGTTTGGGCTTTCAAACACTCACATTCAACGTAGACATCTATAAGAGTAAATGAAGAGATAAAGAATACAAAACTAATTTAATAAGTAGAAAAATGAGATTTAAAGAACATTTTAGATATATATGCACATACAATCGTATATGTTCATATATACTTCAACACAAACTTGTACATACATGCATGCATACATACACACACACACACACACACACACACACATATATATATATATATATATGTGTGTGTGTGTGTATATATATATATATATATATATACACACACACATATATATATATAGATATACATATATTTATACACGCATACATATACACATATATCTATACTCACACACACATATATTTATACATATATGTGTATGTGTGTATATATATATATATATATACCATATATACATGTATATATATGTATACATCTATTTATATATGTATAGATATATATATATATATATATATATATATATAGATATGTATATATATATATATATACGTACATACATGCATACAGATAGATAGATAGATAGATAGATAGATAGATAGATAGATAGATAGATAGATAGATAGATAGATAGATATACGTACATACATACATACATACGTAGAAACACAGACTATACATATATACGTTGCAACACACATAACATCTGTGAGACTGTGTCTGTGCGTGTGAGTGTGTGTGTGTGTGTATGTATGTATGTGTCTGTGTGCGTCCATGCGTGTGTATTTGTGTTCTTTAAGGGGCAAGCATTTTGTATATGTTTTGCATCTAAGCATTAGGATATCGTGTGCGTTTGAATTATCCTACTTAGCCCCTGTTTCATGAAGGTGCAGTGCGTATAGGAACGAACTCTAATATGCTTATAGTTATATCTAGCTAAATGTAGATATTTCTCTGTTTTTGCTCGACAGTAGAGGTAATGGTGTAGTTAATTGACTTAAATATACACATTTACAAGGCTATCTCCGAGGTTATCATAAGAGTTTATGAGAGAATATGTCCGTAACGTATCATTATGACAAGTTTCCGAACAGACAGGAAAAAGTGTTTGAAATTTTCGACACTAGAAATACATATTGCCAGTGCATTAGTACTTCCCATTTGGAATATATCATTCTACTTTGTTATAGGGGTGATATACTTCGATTCAGTTTCAATCCTTGGTCGTTGCTAACTATCTAATTTCTTTGATGTTGTTAATGTCCTTGTAAATTTGTGAACGTAACAATACCCTATTTGCTCTTTAGCGATCGATTTGAATATTCGTCCTGTTAACGACTATCTCTCGTGAAGATATATTTGTGGAGTCTATAAGAGAGAAATATTTTGTTGCCATCTAAATTGACACAGCGTCTGTGTGTTTTAGGTAAATTAGATGTTGTGATGTTGATCCTTCGACGAATGGTGTCGTCAATGAAACGTCACGAAATTATCTATTAAACTATTGGGTGTTTCGTTTCTGGGCTGTTCAACTGTTGGAGGAACCTATAATTTATTGATTGAAATTTGTTTTTAACATGTTTTGGCATCCTTATTTTTATTTTCGCTGTATCTGAAGAGGATCATTGCTGAGATCAAGAATAGTGACAAAAGAACTTTCTTGAACATGGCTGAGTGATTATTTGAACGAATGAATAATCAAACAATCAATTAGTGTAGCTAATTGGTTAAATTGTTGACTAACTGACAAATGACAAATAAAAAGGAGTGAAATAGAACCAGTGCGTGTGTTTATTATTGGCATAATGAACCACCCTGGATGCAACGAAGCATGTTTCGACACAGGAATTCACACCAAGAATATTGCAAATTAAATACAAAAATGAAATATTTTTATTTTGTAATGAAAATCACGCAGCAAAGGATGCCATTGTAGTTAAAGTCACTGGTAAAAAAAAAAAAAGAGTATGCATATAGAAATATGACCTACGCCACATCGACTGTCAAGGAAAGCTAACTGGCGATAACCTTCGAAATATAGTAACTGACAAAACCTTGAGGACCTGGAAAGATTCTCTGAATTTATTTGTTATCAGGGTGAGAATAAGAAGCGCATTGTGATAGAATTTTATAAAACTGGGGTGACATACATGACGTGAGAAATTTCTACCCGATTGCCAAAGTCAAAATTATCTTCTTATCCTACTACCATAAGTCTTGCTAGAACAACAACAATAGCAGCAGCAGCAACAGCCGGAGCAGTAGCAGCAGCAATATTACTCCACGAGGCTCTGGCGGGGTGGGGGTGAACCCCGCTGTACTCTTTCACCACAACTTTCTCACACTCTTTCTTCCTACATCTGCCACAAACCAGAGGAACCAAAGTGTAACTCACTATGGTGTGGTAAACTTTCAGATCCTAGTTTAGATAGCGAATCCTCTGTACCCCAGGATGGTTCAGCTCTCTACCCGTTAAAAGCCACCGGTTACGGAATGAGGATAACAACGTAGCTTTCGCGCCCGTGCAGCCGCCAGTCTATTGCGTTTTGGTGGGTGGATCTTCAAGTTGCCACACGCATTCTTAGTAGCTTAGAGACGGCTTGAATTAGAGATTATTCTTTGTGGCTAATGGCGTGATAAGTAGAAGAAGAAGAAGAAGAAGAAGAAGAAGAAGAAGAAGAAGAAGAAGAAGAAGAAGAAGAAGAAGAAGAAGAAGAAGAAGAAGAAGAAGAAGAAACATTACCAGCAAGAATAAAACAGCAGCCACAACGTGACCAAAAAGCAATAATAGCTGTAAAATGGATCAGATGCACTAACACTACCGTTTCAACCTCAATATCCTTGTGGACATAATAATCCTTTAAGTCCTGAAAACGACCATCCATCAAAGGCCAAAGACGAGAGATGAAACAGACCCACGTCAAGCAACCATCTTGCACCACCATACTCACCACTACCAACAACAATACACATAACTACCACTACACCACCATCACCATCACCACTTCCCATCGCTACTACCACCACCACCACCACCATCACAACCTCCATAACCACGACCCATGACCACCGCTACCACCCATCAACAGCAATGTCACCCACTATCATCACCACCACCACCACCACCACCAAGATCGACCCAAATGATTAACTGGTACTTATTTAATCGGCCCCAAAGTGTTGGAAGATAAAGCCGACCACGGCAGTATTCGAACTCAGAGTATAGAACTGGAAGAAATGCCAGTAAACATTTGGTCCGGCGTGCTAATGATTCTGCCAACTAGCAACCTTCTATTGTCTTAATGGTTTCAAATTCTGGCACAATACCAGCAATTTTAAAAGATGGTGTAAGTCGATTACATCAACCCCAGTGTTTAGGGGTACTTATTCAGTCGACCCCGAAAGTAATGAAGGCAAAGTCAACCTGGGTAGAATTTGAACCCAGAACGTTTTGTGCCGGAAAAAAATGCCACTAAACATTTTGTCTGACTTATTAACCATTCCACAAGCTGGCCACCTTCCACTGTCTTAATAATGATTTCAAATTTAGGCACAAAACCATGGGGGATGGCATCAGTCGATTAAATAGGCCCCAGTGCTCCACTGGTACTTATTTTATCGACCCCGAAATGATGAAAGGCAAAGTCAATCTCGCCAAATTTTGAATTCAGAATGTAAAGACGGACGAAATGTTGCTAAGCATTTTGTCCGGCATGTCAATAATTTATAATAATGAAGAAAAGGACACATCAGATAATGTAATCCTCAAAAAGTAATCTTAAAATGACGAGATGGCCACCCCGAGGAACATCTCTGACCATAGTTTAACTTGACCGGAGTTAATTTGGCTCTGACCGAAAAGAATGTAATTTTTTGAAAGTAAGAGATTTGTAGTTCAAATACTGATAACACGATTCAGTTTCTGACAACCTGGTTAATATTGAGTTTATAAATATACCATATATTTTATGCACGTATGTGTATATATATATTTGTGTTTGGATTTATGCGGCTGTATATATTTGCTTGTGAGTATACGTGTGTATATGTGTGTGTGTGTAGACGTATGTATATGCGTGTGTGTGCGTTTGCTGATGTAAGGATGAAGAAAATGTGTCTATGCTTAAAGGTATGTAAAGGTGTGCATATATGTGTAACCACGAAGAAATATCTCAGTATTTATAGATATGTGAAAGAGTGTACGTAGCTATGTGCGTATGTATGTATGTATGTATGTATCTGTGTGTCTGTGTATGTGTAACCTTGAAGAAGATTTATATGTTAGTATTTAGAGATGTGTGTGGAAGTATGTAAAGTATATGAAATATGTTCGTCTCTATCTGTAGCCATGTGCGCGTGTGTACGGCAGAACTTGTATGCAGCTGTTCTCTACCCTCTACCTTATAAAGTCGCCATGATAAATTCCAATGCAAGTTGCAAATGCCAGTGATATAAAAGTTCAATGTTTGAGTTTCAATAGACGTAGATTTCGTGTAGTGTTGGTAGAAATCAGCTAATTAAGTCTGAAAGCTATTTACTGTCTGTGTTCGACAAATGTGAATCTATCAATCTTTCTTCCGCTCTCATGCCTACTTCTTCTCTTCAACCAATTGCCAGTAACTAATAAAGGACTTTTTCAATTGCTTTACACATCGTATGCTCAGTTTTCAAACCTGGTCGTTTTAAAGATCTTCTAAAAACGTCTCCCTTGTGAATAACGATAGACATCAATTCCTATACTCAACCACAGCAAATAAATGCACCACTAACAACATAGAAGTCAACAACACTAGCGACACCAGGATTGTTGACAACAGACTTACATACACATACATACAGTACCTAAGTGTGTGTGAACATAAACGAGTGTATGTATATATATATATATATATCTATATATTCGTATGTATGCATATACCCACACTCACAAATATACACGCACACACACACACACGCAGATATACGCTAATACTGGTAAATATACTTATCAAAACAGAAAGAAATTATTTTGTATTTAGCAGTCATAAGAATCTTATTTTATAGACGTGACGTCTTTCTTTCATTAAGATCTCCTTACGATAAATATTAGTTTCAAATTTTGAGGAAGAGTACTAGTCGATTACATCGACCTCAGTGTTCAACTGGTACTAAATTTATCGATCCATGAAAGGATGAAAAGCAAAGTCGATGTCAGCGGAATTTGAACCTGGGACTTGCAGACAGACGAAATACTGATAAGCATTTTGCTCGGCGTGCTAACGATTCTGCCAGCTCGCCGCCTTCCTTCGGATAAATATTAATGACATTGTTTTTTTCTTTGTTTTTATGTCACTGACCATGAGACAAATTTTAGTACCTTAACTGTAAAATCCGACAGAAAACGGCGCCAGTTTGAATGTACTGGTACATTACATACGATGTTTATGTTGTTTAAATGTGAAATACGAATAAAGAACATATCAGAACCAAATACAGCGAAGCATTTCATTCCACCTCTACATTTTCTGCCAATTGTTCATTAAATTCTTTTAGTCTAAATTTTCGATGTATTTTTAGGATTGCTCTGGAATGTCACCTCTTTAACGTCGTAACTATAGACACCGACCTGTAACAGAACATTATTAGCATCAATCTCATTAGATTGAGAAGGTCTGCGAAGGCCATAAACTCTACTCCGTTTCTACACAAAACTAACTCTTCGATTTAAGGTTTTTCCTCAATTTTTTTAATAATAGGATGAATTTATATTGACATTTTAAAAGGTGTATCCTTTAACTAGTTTTGATCATATCGTTATTTCTGTTCTATTTTAACAAAACAGTCCGACGAACGTGAACGGGAAACTCTGAGTAACAGCTTTTGTTATATTTCTGCTGCTTTTAAATAAAGTATATATATATACTAGCAGTATTGCCCGGCTTTGCAAAATGGTCACATTTAATTCAAAGCGTTAAAAATGTTATGAAAACAATTGGTATGTGTTCACAAAGTCCAAACGATTAATACGAAAAAACCCTCCAGGCTACATCCCGAAAGTTCATTTCTTTGCCGAATTTCTACAATGTTTACGGCGATTCGTTTTTATATCTTGATTTTTTTAATTTTTCATGCAATTTATGCATGCTTGCACGCGTGGTGAACACAGTTCACGTCAAACAGCTGACTGAGTAAAGCTCACTATTCAATGCATGGGATAAGGCCTAAACAAACACATTATCGATATTTGCACTTGCGAGATGAATTTCGGAACAGAAATAGCACAGTTCAATTTCCATTCGCCTAAACTTTAAGTGCCCCATTTTTGGTGGTTCTGCGATTTGTTGGCTAGGAGGAGATGTGCCGGCAAGTTAAACACACAGACACACACACAGATACACACACAGACACACACACAGATACACACACAGACACACAAGTTGAGTTTTATATATATGGATATATATATATGTATATGTATGTATGTAAATATGCGTGTGTGTGTGTGTGTGTGTGTGTGTGTGTGTGTGTGTGTGAGTGTGTGTGTGTGAGTGTTTTATTCATGTCGAATCATGTATAAAAACAATTTAGCAGCAATCTTTTAACGAGAGTACATATTTATTAGAATTTACAATTCAAGGCTGTTGCTTCGTCTTCTTTACCGTAATGACACTGTCTGAAGAGGATGACCAAAGTGAGGCTTCGAAATCACTTTCAGAATTTTCCTTGTATGACTTAATATATATCCCTGCTTGTGTCGTGAGGTTGTATTATAGCTACGTACGTATATACGCTCATATGCAAACGCTATATATATATATATATATATATATATATATATATATGTATGTATGTATGTATGTATATATTTATCAAATGGCTGTACGAATGGAAAGAGAAGAAAAATGGACAGTGAAGTTTCGACCATTCAAGAACAGAATCTAAATATATGAAGTTTTGTGTGCGTGCAGTTACATGCTTAAGTGTGCGTGCGAGTGCTTATGCTCATGTGTTCGTGTGCGTGCGTTCGCGTGTGTATATGTGTATGTGTGTGTATGCAGATGCCTGAGAGACTTAGGGTGTGTGTGCGAGCAAACGCTTCCAACGTTATGTGTGCGAACGTGTTCGCGCATGCACAATATTAACTTCATTGAATTTGAAAAAGTAGCTGGATGCACCATCTATTTGCACAAAAGCATATTATCATGTGGTCAGAAAGAGCTGCTTGCATTCAGTCTGCTCTCATTGATTCTAAAGTGGATACTTTCCAATAACAGGAAACGCTGAAGATTATCAGATCTTACTAAAGGCTAAACGGACTTCGATACGTACATATCAGTGTGTGTCTATGATACGCACATATTAGTGTGTGTCTAAGATACGTACTTATCAATGTGTGTCTACGAGTGTGTGTTAGTACGTGTGTTTATGTGTATTCCTGTCAGTGTGTGTGTGTAACTATATATATATATATATA
>NW_021835192.1:5000-43958 GCF_006345805.1 Octopus sinensis | reverse complement strand
AGCTGTGCTCGTAGTAGTGAAGTGAAAGCACGCTATAAAAAAAAACTACTGAATAATAATAATAATAAAATAATAATAATAATAATAATAATAATAATAATAATAAAAGACCTACTGAAAATATAAAGACCTACAGAAAATATAAAGACCTACTGAAAATATAAAGACCTACTGAAAATATAAAGACCTACAGTAAATATAAAGACCTACTCATTGAAATTGAGAAAATGTGGCAGAAAATATAAAGACCTACTCATTGAAATTGAGAAAATATGGCATCTCAAGGCGGTTACAATACTAGTGATCGTAGGAGCACTAGGAATGATCAAGAAGGGAACCGAAAATTATATGAGAATGATCCCTGGCTTACCATCCCTGCAAGAAGTGCAAAAGATTGTCTTAACTGGTACATCACACGTATTGAGAAGAGCATTGTCGATGTGAGAGCTGTTACTGCCCATGTATTTTAATTTAACCTTAAAAAATAAAAAAATTTTTTTAAAAATGAACGAACTATTGAGTTTGGTTTAATGGCCTACCAATGTATACTATGAGTTTCTTTGCCCTAGGAGTCGGGAAGACACTCGGCAAGAAATGTAAGCAAATTTGAAAGAAGAATAAAAAAGTAATAATAATAATAATAATATAACAACAATGATAATAATAATAATAATGATAATAATAATAATAATGATAATAATAATAATAATGATAATAATGATAATAATAATAATGCAGTACCAGGCAGCGGCTCTCAATGCCCTGATGCAGTACTAGGCAGTGGCTCTCATGGCTTCTGATCTTAACTGATTGGAAGTGTTATCATGTACATTGTTTTGTCTTGGTATAAAAGATGGGCTACAGCAAATATTCTGCTCAATACCACAGATTTGCTTGTCAGTTGTTTGACCTTAACCAGTTGAGCATGTCCCTTAGTGGCTGACAATATGTGAATCTCTGATCACAAGCAGAAGTAGTGGGGGAGCATCATAGCCATGTGTTGAGAGGGATTTTTTGGGGTTTGAATAATTCACCTCTGGAAACATGGGTGTTTCGTTCAACCTCCTTAAACAACCCTTATTCAGGGACCTTTCAAGTGGGATGGGTTACTCGACCTGAAGAAACAGTGGACCACCTAATCTCTGGATGTAAAGTCTTAGCACCAGTGGAGTATAAATTAAGACATGACAGAGTTGGCCAATATCTACACTGGCTAATAAGTCGGCATTACAATATCAAAACTGCCGACAAGTGGTATAATCACCACCCTGAAGCTGTAACTGAAGGAGAAAATGTAACAATTCTGTGGGACTTTCCAGTACATACAGACCGAACCATCAAAGCCAATAAACCAGATATTGTTGTGAAAGACAAAAACAATAAAGTTTGCTTATTGATCGACATGAGCATCCCCTGTGATCAAATATCTCGGCGAAAGAGTTTGACAAGCTCAAAAATATAAAGACCTGCTCATTGAAATTGAGAAAATGTGGCATCTCAAGGCGGTTACAATACCACTGATCGTAGGAGCACTAGGAATGATCAAGAAGGGAACCGAAAATTATATGAGAATGATCCCTGGCTTACCATCCCTGCAAGAAGTGCAAAAGATTGTCTTAACTGGTACATCACATGTATTGAGAAGAGCATTGTCGATGTGAGAGCTGTTACTGCCCATGTATTTTAATTTAACCTTAAAAAATAAAAAAATTTTTAAAAAATGAACGAACTATTGAGTTTGGTTTAATGGCCTACCAATGCATACTATGAGTTTCTTTGCCCTAGGAATCGGGAAGACGCTCGGCAAGAAATGGAAGCAAATTTGAAAGAAGAAGAAAAAAAAAAAATAATAATAATAATAATAATAATAAAATAATAATAATAATAATAATAATGATGATGATGATGATGATGATAATAATAATAATGTTTTTAGTGTATGTTTATTTAATCGATGTGTTTAAAAGTGTCTGTTACATAGAAATAACAAAAACTGAAATCATTATTTTCTATATTATTATTTCTTTATTTTTGTAATTTGTTTCAAAATTTCTATTGACATTATTACTATGATTATTAAAGTTGTTTCCACTATAATAATAATAATAATAATAATAATAATAATAATAATAATAATAATAATAAAAACTAAAACAATATCTGTTGTCATAGGTGCCCTGGGAATGATAGCAAAAGGGACTGATTGCTACCTAACTCAGATACCAGGAAACCCCAAAATGGCAGAAATTCAAACGATAGTGCTCATGGGAACTGCTCATATCCTACGCAAAATACTTTCTATGTAATCTCAAGTTTTAAAACAAACATAATTTTCGTATGGTTATTTTTTAGAATTCACTAGTACAACACTAAATACAAAACCAAATATATGGCACACTTGGCATAACAACAACATGAACTTCCAGCTTGTTGTCTCTTGAGGTCTCTGGGGGAGAATTGGCGCCAACTTGTACAAATATAAAGCAAAAGTCAAACATAGAATAATAATATAAATAATAATAATAATAATAATAATAATAATAATAATCATTAGTTATGATGTGGTGACTGACTTTACCGTTTAGTTTATGTTACCATTCTGTCTCTTTTTGAAATTTTATAACTAGCTGTTTTGCTTATTGCAAATCAGTGACCGATGATCACTTTGTGTACAATATATCATTAGCGGGAGCGAGATTAAGCTGTTGATCCAGGCAGTGCATTGCATTCTTGGACAAAACACTTCATTTTATGTTGCTCCAGTCCACTCAGCAGGCAAAAGTGAGTTACCCTACAATGGACTAACATCCCATCCAGGGAGGGGGAATATATATGTCACAGAAACCAGGAATCTGGCCTTATGTTCCCATGGTTCAGTAAGATCCTTTAATCCTTTTTGTGTCTGTGTGGTAAAGAGCTTGCTTATCAACCACATGGTTCCATGTTCAGTCCCACTACATGGCACCCTGTGCGAGTGTCTTCTCCTATAGCCTCAGGCCAACAAAAGCCTTATGAGTGGATTTGGTAGATGGAAACTGAAAGAAGCCTGTCATATATATATATATATCCTTTTTTCTTTTACTTGTTTCAGTTGTTTGTCCATGTTGAGGCACCACCTTAAAGGGTTTTCGTTGAACAAATCAACCCCACTTATTCTTTGTCAGCTAAGTACTTATTTAGTTGGTCTCTATTACCAAACTATTAAGTTACAGGGATGTAAACACACCAACATCAGTCGACAAGTGATGATGGGGTGACAAACACAGACACAAAGACACACTCACATAAATATGTATGTATATATGTATGTATGTATGTATGTATGTATGTATGTATGTATGTATGTATGTATGTATGTATGTATGTATGTATGCATGCATGTATGCATGTATGTATATATATATATATATATATATAATTGAGTAGTTGAATGAATTATCTTATTATGGATAATTCGGTTAACCGATACCTGGGTAGCAAATTCACGTCAGAGAAACACGGTTGAAGCTGCATGCCTAGGGCAGAGATCACGTGCTATCGTGTGTAAATTTGTTTGTTTTTTTAAATACAAATAAATGAAAGAATGGAGTTGAACGACGAATTAACAAAATTCCTTTATTTTCAACATATGTTTCGAAGGCTGCATATTCCTAATTTCGAAGGAATAAGGGGTGCATTATGCTGCCTTCTCATCAGGAAAAACAAGGAACTTATGTCAGCATCAAGATGCACAAAAACTTTTAGATGACTGCCCACACAGAGCCCATAGCGATAATCTTCGCTATTATCACTATGGGCTCCATGTGGGCAGTCATCTAAAAGTTTTTGTGCATCTTGATGCTGACATAAGTTCCTTGTTTTTCCTGATGAGAAGGCAACATAATGCACCCCTTATTCCTTCGAAATTAGGAATATGCAGCCTTCGAAACATATGTCGAAAATAAAATAAAGGAATTTTGTTAATTCATCGTTCAAATCCATTCTTTCATTTATTTGTATATATATATATATATATATATATATATATATATATATATATACACAGGGAAAGTTTACGAAAATAAAGAAAGGACGAAGGCAGGTGGTGTACAAACAAACAGATGTATTAGTATAGCGCTCAGGAATAGAAAAAGTCTTTTACGTTTCAAGCCTATGCTCTTCTACAGAAAGATACACAGAAAAAAACAAGGAGAGAAAAAAAATGTGTGTAGTGGCTAACGATCTATCATGGCATTCAGTTGTATTGGTTTAATGATAAATATAATATATATATATATATATATATATATATATATATATATATATGACAGGCTTCTTTCAGTTTTCATCTACCAAACCCACTCACGAGTCTTTGGTCAGCCTGACACTATAGTAGAAGACACTTCCCCAAGGTTTCACACAGTGGGACTGAACCTAGAACCATATGGTTGGGAAGCAAGCTTTTTACTACTCACACACAAACACACATATATGAGTGTGTGTGTGTGTGTATGTGTGTCTGTGTTTGTACCCCGATCACTGCCTGACAACCTATTCTGGTGTATCTATGTCCCCATAACTTTGTAGGGAACCCTAGTGAACTTCCTCTCTCTATTATATACAAATACTTATGAACATAACAGGTAACAGCTAATTTCTGGGCAGTTTTGGACCCCATTGTATCTTGCACTTCGATTGGCTGGTATTGGTGCAATTTGTCTCTTACGCTATCACGCACCTATATGCAACCCAACCAATCACAGCCTCCAAATAAATCATGTGAGACAGTCTTTTCCTAACAGCTTTTGAGCCTACCATCAGCTATAAAAGCTCACCTCCTTCTAGTCCCAACATCTGTTGGTTCCCGACCTTCTAAGGTCTAACCGCTTGCTTGTCATTAGATGACGTATGATTTGTTTATAGCAATCAAATCTTTGTGTAGACAGAAGCTTATTCCCTCCATCAAATCAACATTACCTGTACAGGTGTAACTGGGTGCTACATGTCAGATGTCGAAATGATCGCAGAACAACGTAAAATGAAGTGTTGATTTGCTCAAGAACACAACGGTCTGTGATTTGAACCCATGATCTTGCAATTGTGAGTGCAACACCCCAACCACTAAGCCATGCACCTTCATACACACACATATAAATAAATGAATAAATAAATAAATATATATATATATATATATATATATATATAGCAGTATTCATCTGACAAATGGTAAGATGGAACTCTGAGTAACAGTTCAGTGATAATTTTGCAGCTTTAATAAAAGGTATATATATATTTATATATAGGCACAGGAGTGGCTGTGTGGTAAGTAGCTTGTTTACCAACCACATGGTTCCGGGTTCAGTCCCACTGCGTGGCACCTTGGGCAAGTGTCTTCTACTATAGCCTTGGGCCGACCAAAGCCTGGTGAGTGGGTTTGGTAGATGGAAACTGAAAGAAGCGCATCGTATATATGTATATATATATATGCGTGTGTGTGTTTGTGTGTCTGTGTTTGTCCCCCTAGCATTGCTTGACAACCGATGCTGGTGTGTTTATGTCCCTGTTACTTAGCGGTTCGGCAAAAGAGACCGATAGAATAAGTACTGGGCTTACAAAAGAATAAGTGCCGGGGTCGAGTTGCTCGATTAAAGGTGGTGCTCCAGCATGGCCGCAGTCAAATGACTGAAACAAGTAAAAGAGTAAAAAGAGTAAAAGATTATATATATATATATATATGCATGTATGTATGTATCTAGAAACCTGTACCTGTGTCTCGTATATATATTAAGGAAAAGAGGTTGTCAGAATTTGGGATAATTATTCATTTAGCGCTTTCATCTTGTTTCAGAAAATCATAGGACATGAATTACCAGACATTATTTCTAATGATTCTCCAAAACAAGATCAAAGCACTAAATAAATAATTATCCAAAATTCTGTCTATCACCTTTTTCTTAATATACAAAATGTGCACACCTTTGAAATAATCTACACACACACACATTTTCCTTCAGGTGTTAACTCTGCAGTCAACAGGTACAGGCTATCAGATGCAACTATTAATCAGTGGTTGATTTTTTCACAGACCATATATCTGAAAACCCATAATATTTATAGAATTAATATTATTATTTACGAACAGAGTGGACAAAGATTCTGATGAATTGGCATTCAATTGTATTGGTTTAATGATACATCTTAAGTCTATAGTTACACATATGACATAATCGTACAAGAACACTCTTGAGTGTGAATGATGGTGAAACAATTGTAAATGTATGTAATAAAAGAATTTTTTCACTCAAATCTCCTTGTTAATAATTAGGAATAAATAAGTATATATAGCCGCAGGTGTGGCTGTGTGGTAAGTAGTTGCTTATCAACCACATGGTCCTGGGTTCAGTCCCACTGTGTGAAACATTGGGCAAGTGTCTTCTACTTTAGCCTCAGGCAGACCAAATTTCGTGATGCCCTTAAAGGTAGGAACTCTGTAGCATCCCCTCATATGTGTGTGTGTGTGTATGTCTGTGTGTGTGTGTGTGTATGTCTGTGTGTGTGTGTGTATGTCTGTGTGTGTGTGTATGTCTGTGTGTGTGTGTAAATATAAGTGCAAATGTATATGTCCATATGCTTAATGTATATCCGTATGTATGTGTATGCATATATAGATGAGTATATATGGGTATGTATATACAATGTATCCATGCATTTAGGTATGTATGTGTATGTGTGAATGTATGCACACACAAATACAACCAGAGTTGGGTAGTGGTGGTGTTTATGTTTGTGGTGGCGATGGTGGTGGTAGTCATAGTGGTGATGATGGTGATGGTGGTGGTGCTGGTGTTGGAGGTGGTGATGGTGCAGATGGTGATGGTGGTGATGGCGGTGTTCATGGTGATGGTGTTGGTAATGGTGATGGTGGTGATGGTGATGTTGGTGATGGTGAGGATGGTGATGATGATGGTGATGGTGTTGGTGGTGATGGTGGTGGCGGTGGAGGTGGTGGTGGTGGTAGTGGTGGTGGTGATGGTGATGGTAGTGGTGATGGTGATGGTGGTGATGGTGATGTTGGTGATGGTAATGATGGTGACAGTTGTGGTGGTGGTGATGCTGGTGTTCATGGTGACGGGAAAGGTTGTGGTGATGGTAGTTGTGATGGTGGGTGTGCTGGTGTTGATGGTGTTAGCAGTTATGGTGGAGGTGGTGATGAGGGCAGTTGCTGCGATGGTGTTGATGGTGTTTGAATTGGTCTGTTGCAGTTGGCCACGATGGTGGAAGTGGTAGAGATGGAAATGGTGTCGACAATATGGTGGTGACAATGATGGTGGTAGCATGCACATGTACGGGTATACATCTACAAACATGCACACTTGCATTTCATGAACACATGCAACTGCACAACTTTGTAGAATTGCATGTACAGTCATGTAGCAATTATGCAGCACACATGAAATGCTCACATGTAGCAACATTCCTGCACATACATGCACATGTAGCCACACAGTGATACATATCTGACATGCATTTGCAAGCATGAAGCACTTGCACACATGGAAACATGCATATTTGTGCATCTAGATTCCTGCACATAGATGCATTCACATGCATATGTGACCATGGAGCACTCAGACACACATGCATGCAAGCATGCATGCACATTTATGCATTTACATGCACACATGTATGTGTGCATGTGTGCACATGTATGCACAGATGCATGCATATCTATAGATGAATGCAGATACATTCTGAACCATAAATCACATAATGCATGTATATGCACATGTATTCCTGCACATGTATACATACACATGTGCATGTATGCATTGCTGCAGCAGATGCCACCCCTCACTCCCTACATCCCACCCTCTAACACGTTCTGTTATCATCAGCGGAGCCGGGTGGCAAGTGAAATGATGGAGATGGGGTATCGGGTGGAATGCAGGGTAAGGGTGTCGTCGGGTAGAATGCAGGGTGGGACTAGAGTTGATGGTGGTGGGGGAATTTTTGCTGCACTTTACACACATGTATGTGTGTATATATATAACACAAGTACATGCATACACATCTTTATACATACATATATATATATATACATATATATGTATATATACATATATATATATGTACACACATACACACACACACATAGAGCACACACATGCATACGAATGCACACACACACATATTTATATGTACATATGTATATATATTCGTAAATATATACACATATGTACTATTGAAAAGTGCATGTATACACAGGCATATACAGACAAATCTATACATATGCACACATACATATATATATACACATTTATATATCCGATATATATATATATGTAAAATTATATATATATATATATATATCATCATCATCATCATCATCATCATCAGGTGGCAGACATTAAATGATGATGATTATATAGATGTGTGTTTGTGTGTACATTCACACACATACATGCATGCACTTACACACCTACACACAGAGAACTTTTACCATCAACAACACCACCACCACCAGAAACATTACCATCACCGCCACTGCCATCATCACCACCACCAGCACAAGAACCACCACCGCCATTACTATCCCCACTGCCTGCACCACCACTGCCACCACCACCACAACCATCACCACCATCACCACCACCACCACCACCATCATAACCACCATTGCCACTGCCACCACCACTACCAGCACTTCTACCACCAACACCATCACCCCCACCACCACCACCATCACTACATCACCATGTCCTCCTCCCCCACCACCACTACCAACAACAGCAACAACACCATCACCAGCACTACCACCACCATCACTAGCAGCACCTCTACCACCACCACCACCACCACTACCACCACCAGCACAAGAACCACCACCGCCATCACTATCCCCACTGCCAGCACTATCACCGCCACCACCTCCACCACAACCATCACCACCATCACCACCACGACCACCATCACCACTACCACCACCATCACCATCACCATCACCATTGCCACTACCACCACCACCACCATCGCCACCACCACCATCACTACATCACCACCTCCTCCTCTACCACCACCACCACCAATAACAACTACATGAAGAATGTCAACAGACATATTTACATACACACACATACATTTGTACTTATATTCACATACACATACATACGCAGTTATATATGCACACATCCACATATATACATTCATAGTTATACACTAACATAAACATACATGTAGTTATACATACATACAGACACAATTATACTTGTGCATAAACACACAGTTTTGTATATATAGATATATATACATACACATACAGAATACAATGTTATTTTATACAAAAACAGTTATACACACGCATATATACACATTTATACACCCTACATAAACATAAGCAGTTATACACCCACACATACACATGTAGTTATACATGGACATATACACATATATATACACAGTTATGTGTCTATATGTGCATATACATACATGTACATCAATACACACATACATACAGTTATACATGCACACACACTTATATATACATACACACAAGCATACAAACTTATACATGTACACGCACATATAGACATATACAGACACATATACATATATGCATACACACATGCACACACACACAAATATATATACACACGCACACAGTTGTACATTCACATATATGTACATACATACACAGAGGCACACAGACCTTTACATACACATATTTACACATACATACTTATACAGCATACATATACATACACAATCATACAAACACACACACTCACGCACATACAGACTTATATGCACATATACACACACACAGCTACCAATGCACACGTGTACATACAGAGTTATACATACATACACATACACACACACATATATAATTACACAGTTATACACACGTACAAATACATACACATATATACATACTATTATGCATGCATACCCGAATACACGTTGTTATGCATACACACAAATACATACAGTTATACATACACACACTATATATACACAGTTATACCTGCACATACACACTTACACACATATACACTTACCCATATACAGATATAGTTATATGCACATACATAAAACTGTTACATATGCACACATATACACACACAATCATGTACACACACAATCATATACACACACTCAGACTTATAAATACACATATACACATACATAGTCATACAAGCATACACATATACATACACAGTTATTCGTGCATACACACACGTTTATACATATACGGTTATACATGCATATTCATATATACACACATACACACTGTTATACATGCACACACATATACATACACAGCTATAAATACACACATATACATACACAGTTATGCGTACACACACACATACACACACATAGATGCATATACATACACACACATATACGCACACACACACACACACATAGATGCATATACATAGATGCATATACACATTCAAAGTTATGCATGCACACACATATATACACAGCTATAAATACACACACATATACATACACAGTTATGCATACACACACACATACACACACATAGATGCATATACATACACACACATATACGCACACACACACACACATAGATGCATATACATAGATGCATATACACATTCAAAGTTATGCATGCACACACATACATACACAGCTATAAATACACACATATACATACACAGTTATGCGTACACACACACATACACACACATAGATGCATATACATATACACACATATACGCACACACACACACATAGATGCATATACATAGATGCATATACACATTCAAAGTTATGCATGCACACACATATATACACAGCTATAAATACACACACATATACATACACAGTTATGCACACACACACACACATGCACATGCACACACATAGATGTATATACATAGATGTATATACATACACACACATACATATAGAAACATACAGACTTGCACACATGCATACATATATAGACACACAGCCATAACTGTTCACATACACAATCACACACACTTACACACACACACATGCAGAGGAATACAGACTTTTACATATATATATATACATAGTTATAGAGTCACACACACACACGCACACACACACACACATGCAGAGGAATACAGACTTTTACATATATACATACATAGTTATACAGACACACAGATATACATACAGTTATAAATGCCCACATACACACACACACATGTTACACATATATACATACATACATATATACACATTGTTATGCATTCACACAAATAGACACACACACACACACACACACACACACACACATTCATAGCAAGACAAAGCAACGCACTCTAAATTAACTCCCTCCCCTCCTCCCCTTCTCTTGCCTCTCTCATCTCCCCCTCTCATTCTTTCTGTTACTCCCTCGCTCTCACTCTCTAACTCTCTCTTTCCTCCAATCTTCCCCTCTACCCGTCCATCAACTTCAATTTACAGTCACACACACACACACTCACTTACACATATGTACACATAGACACAAACACGCGCTCACACACTTGCACGCACACACACACATACACACATGTGCACGCACTTACATACACAAAAATGCACACTCACACAGACACACATACACGTGCACTTACACACACATACTACACCCAGACACAACACTCACTTACACACTCACACACACACAGTAACACACTCACAGCTACACATGCTTACACTTACACACACACTTATACACACCTATACATATACACGCATACACACACTTACACACAGTAACACACTCACAGCTACACACACACACACTTATACACACCTATACATTTACACACACACACAATAACACACTCACAGCTTCAGACACACACTTATACACACCTATACATATACACACACTTACACACTGTAACACACTCACAGCTACACACACACACTTACACACAGCTACACACCCTTACACTTACACACACATAAACACACTTATACACACCTATACATACACACACTTACACACAGTAACACTCTGCTACACACACTTACACTTACACACACACACACACACTTATACACACCTATACATATACACACGCTTACACACAGTAACACAGCTACACACGCTTACACTTACACACACACAAACACTTATACACACCTATACATATACACACACTTACACACATACACATGAAGATTTCATACACATCAACATGAGCACATACAGACTACCACACACACACACACGCACAAACATACAGACGCATACACATATATAAACATATAGTTTCACACACAAACACTCACACACACCTTTCTCTCCCCCTCTCTCTCTCTGTCTTTCTCTTCCTCTCCCTTGTCCCCACCAACATCACCACTATCCACAACTCCAACTTCAACAGCAAAATCACCATCATTATGCTCCCCCTCCTCCTCCTCCTCCTCATCATCATCATCATGAACAACAACAACAAAAATGAACAATAACACCACCCGAACCTTCATTACAGCATCAACATCATCATCAATACAACCACCACCACCATTATCATCACCACCACTACCAACATCATCACCATTCCCACCACCACCACCACCACTACCACCCCTCACAGCTACCACTGCCAACACTACCACCATCACCACCACCACCATCACCACCACCACCACCACCATCACCACCATCATAACTACCAGTACTACCCCTCACAGCCACCACTACCACCATCACCACCACCACCATTACCACCACTACCACCCCTCACAGCCACCAATGTCACCACCACTACCACCTCTGACAGCCACCACTGCCAACACTACCAACATCACCACCACCACCACTACCACCACCACTACCACCGTCACCACCACTACCACCACCAACACCACCACTACCACTATCACCACCACTACCACCACTCACAGCCACCACTGCCAACACTACCAACATCACCACCACCACCACTACCACCACCACTACCACCGTCACCACCACTACCACCACCAACACCACCACTACCACTATCACCACCACTACCACCACTCACAGCCACCACTGCTAACACTACCACCATCACCACCACCACCACCACTGCCACCTTCACCACATCCCTCTCTCACTCACGGTGCCTCTCTCTCTCCACCCGAGTTGTTAACAAGTGAAGCAGGAAATCTCGCTTCTCGGGTGTAAACTGTCAATGCTTCATAGACATATGAACATGGGGACACACAGACAGACATGCATGCACACACACACGCACACAGACATGCATGCACACACACACGCACACAGACATGTAGCCATATACAAACATCCAAACATGCATGTATGCGTATACATGTGTATGTTCACACACACCAACACAGATATGTATTCTTACACACACACACACACACACACACACACCACACACACACACACACACACACCACACACACACACACACACACCACACACACAAACACCCGCACATGCGTATATGCACACATGCACACAGAGAGGTGTGTGTTCATATACACATGTAAATTCGCACACGCAGTGACATACACAGGCAGAAGCTTACATGCATACATACAACATGCAAAAATGCATGTATTGCCATACCACCACCACCACCATCACCATCACCATTACCACCACCATCACTGCCACCACTAACACCACCACCGTCACCACTGCTATCACCTCCACCAACATCACCACCACTACCAGCACCAGAACCACCATAGCCACCACTGCTATCTCCTCTTCTACCACTACCACCAACATCACCATCACCACTACCATCACCTCCATCACCACCAGCACCAGCACCATCACCACCACCACCAGCACCATCACCACCACGAAGATGACGACCACCACCACTACCATCACTTCCACCAACATCATCATCACCACCACCACCACTACCATCACCTCTATGACTATCACCACCACCTCCACCACAACCATCACCACTGCCACCCCTTCGCCACCACCAACACCACTACTACCATCACCTCCACCAACTTCATCACCACCACCACCATCACCACCATCTCCATCACTACCATCTTCAACGCCACCACAACCTTTCTGTCTCTTACTGTGCCTCTCTCTACAGGGAGGTTGGTGTTAGGAAGCGCATCCACCCATAAAAAAACCATGCCAACACACACAGCAGTCAGGGGTAGCTCCCATCAAACCATCCAACCCAACCCAGCATTAAATGATGATTATGATGATAATGCTGATATTTGTGTTCACACACACAAGTTCACACACACATTTGTAGTCACACATATACACTAATATATATATCTATATATTTTTTGTTGCCCTTTTCAAGCCTAGCCAGGCTCATGGGCCCAGTTTCCCAGTTTCTGTGGCGTATGTGTTCCCCCCAGCAGAACGGGATGCCAGTCCATCACAGCATTACACAAGAAACAGGAAGAAAGAGTGAGAGAAAGTTGTGGCGAAAGAGTACAACGGGGGTCACCACCACCCCCTGCTGGAGCCTTGTGGAGCTGTTAGGTATTTTCGCTCAACAAACACACACAATGCCCAGTCTGGGAATCGAAACAGTGATCCTCCGACCGTGAGTCCGCTGCCTTAACCGCTGCGCCATTGCACCTCCACATGTATATATATATGTATATATATATGTGTGTGTGTATATATATATATATATATATATATATATCTGTAAATATAATATGTGACAATTATTCGGTAGCCAAGACAAAACTCTGAGTTTCGGATGCCGAGGTGGAAATCCACAACACCATCTCTTCAGTTATCTGGCCATCTTCACTCGGCATCCAAAACTCAGAGTTTTATCTTGGCTACTGAATAATTGTCACATTATATTTACAGATAAATTCCTCTATTTACATAATATCGAGGTCTCTTTCTTTCTTTTGTTATCTCACCGTTTTTACCAATATATATCTTTATATATATAATTAATGATAACAAAGGGTAATCAGAAATATTAGAAATTTCCATTTGGAATTTAACAGCTCTCTCTAGCATGCAAGGAGTCCTAATGATGGATGCCTTTTATGTGTTTAAATGTACACTGTATTTATATATATATATATATATATATATATATATAAGGTGTAAGTCAGAGTTGTTAAGCCCTCTCAGGGATAAAAGTATCCAGAAACAGCTGTAAAGTCACTCTTACCTTCACTTTGCTTAACTAATTAAATAATGACCTTTTAGCATCAAAGATACACTTCTATTTGTTGTTTTTCCTCCATTTTCTTATCGTCTCTCTCTCTCTATATACATATATATATATATGTATATATATATGTGTGTGTGTGTGTGTGTGTATATATTCATATATATATATATATATATACATACATATATATACTACGCTACATTGAAAAGGGGCAATACCCCGAAACACGTCTGTAGCTGTCGGTCAAGTAGTGTGGAGTGACTGACCTCCCTTGTTCGAAGGTTATATGGATACAGTTTGTGTATCAAATAGCTAACTTAAGGCGATGGCCTCATGGAGCTAATAAGCGGACAGCTTTATTCTTATTTTTATAAGAATGCCATATTAGTATGGCGATAACTATTATATTATATATATATATATATATATATCTATATATATATATTATATATATATATATATATATATATATATGTATACATATATATGTATGTATGTATGTATGTATGTATGGATGGATGGATGGATGGATGGTTGGATCAAAATAGTTTGATTCAAATTCAAAATGACTGAAGACTAGCATCACACTTGAAACTCAAGAGTACCAACGACTTTGAATCAAACGGTTTTTATCCATACATGTAACTCCCAATGAAGGGTACTGGGAAAAGTAATGACATGCTAGAAATAGAAGTCAAAACAACTCAAAACTACTTAAATCACCGATATACACAAGTAAAAGTGAGGAAACGAGCTAGAATAGATTAGAGAACCTTTTGTGAATACTATTCACAAGTAACAAACAGATAATCCCATATCAATCGAATTCAGGCCCTTCAATATACGCTCAGCCATTGTGAATGAGATTTACCGTAAATTAGTATATATAAGTGAATATATATATATACATATGCATAGATTTATAATGGGAAGGTTTACAAAATAAACAAAAGACGAAGGCAGGTGGAGTACAAACAAACAAATGTATTAGTATGGCGCTCAGGAATAGAAATAGAACAAGTCTTTTACGTTTCGAGCCTACACTCTTCGACAGAAAGATACACAGAAAAAAAACATGGAGAGAAACAAGGAGAGAAAAAAATGCGTGTGTATATATATATAAATATATAACGGGAAGGTTTACGAAAATAAACAAAAGACGAAGGCAGGTGGAGTACAAACAAACAAATGTATTAGTATAGCGCTCAGGAATAGAAATAGAAAAAATCTTTTACTTTTCGAGCCTACGCTCTTCGACAGAAAGATACACAGAAAAGAAACACGGAGAGAAACAAGGAGAGAAAAAAATGCGTGTGTATATACATATATAACGGGGAGGTTTACGAAAATAAACAAAAGACGAAGGCAGGTGGAGTACAAGCAAATAAATGTATTAGTATGGCGCTCAGGAATAGAAATAGAACAAGTATTTTATGTTTCGAGCCTACGCTCTTCGACAGAAAGATACACAGAAAAAAAACAAGGAGAGAAAAAAAATGCGTGTAGGAGCTAACGATCTATCATGGAGATATACATATACATGCATACACATGTTCATATATATATATCACACATATATACACAAGGCAAATCAATTTGCCCGTCTCATCATGTGCTTTGCTTTTCGTTGAAATATTTCCCCAGTAAATACAATGATTGGAGGGAATAAAACAATATAAAGAATGTATGAAACCATAATGATATCCATGGGGCAGTTAATGATGGAGGTATGTTGGATTCTTGGTATGGCTTTTTTTGTATATGTAGAATAGTGTTATAACACATCCTTTTGTTGTCTATATGTATATTTTTTTCAAAGCCAGTGAACAATGTTTGACGATACCGGTATGCTTTTGAATCTCTTTAACAATTCAAAATAACAACTTTTATTCCTCTTAATTCTAACTCAGTTCATCTAATTGTATATATTTTTCATTACTTTTCATAAAAGATCCTTTGTTTTTTTATATACAATGTGCATTTTCGCTTTTTTTCTTCTTACTTTCCCTATATCTTTTCCACGTGTAGTTTCTATTTTCTTTTTGAAACATATTTCTATTATATAGAGGAGTGGCTGTGTGGTAAGTAGCTTGCTTACCAACCACATGGTACCGGGTTCAGTCCCACTGCGTGGCATCTTGGGTAAGTGTCTTCTGCTATAGCCTTGGGCCAACCAATGCCTTGTGAGTGGATTTGGTAGACGGAAACTGAAAGAAGCCTGTTGTATATATGTATATATATATATATATATATATATTTAGCAATTAAGGACAACTACTTAATAAGGAAAACTTAACAAGAAATTGTCAGGTAGAATGCCATCTGGCATGGATGTATAATGCCCTCTATATATAAATTAATATGTTCAATAAGAAATAATTATTTTCGAAAGTTTTTCTCTTATGAGGTTTTCACGCTATCTACCTGACAATTTCTTGTTAAGTTTTCCTTATTAAGTAGTTGTCCTTAATTGCTAAATTTTTATTCCGAAAAAACTTTTCCTTTCCCGAAATGCAATTCGTAAAAGTCCGACATTTACAGGATGTAATATATGTAAACTCACCATGTGCTTCGTTGATGTTGATCAGTTAGCTGATCGGCTTAAGCGAGGCAGGGTCGTTTATGTATGATACATCCAGGCCTGCTGATGAATACGTAAGTATGAAATCACTGTGATACAGGTCTATATTTTTTAAATGTCTTACTTTGAAAAATTGCATTCGGTGGGATTAGTAATATTTTTGGTAAAATGACTAAATGTCCCTCTTAGCGTGTGGCATGTATGTATAATGCCATCTGGCATGGATGTATAATGCCCTCTATATATAAATATATATATATATATATATGTATGTGTGTGTATATGTTTGTGTGTCTGTGTTTGTCCCCCTAGCATTGCTTGATAACCGATGCTGGTGTGTTTACGTCCCTGTAACTTAGCGGTTCAGCCAAAGAGACTGATAGAATAAGTACTAGGCTTACAAAGAATAAGTCCCGGGGTCGATTTGCTCGATTAAAGGTGGTGCTCCAGCATGGCCGCAGTCAAATGACTGAAACAAGTAAAAGAAATATATATATATACACATATATGCATACATACTTATCTATTTATCTATCTACCTATCTACCTACCTACCTACCTATCTATCTAACTATCTATTAAAGGAGGGGAGGTACGAAGGCGATCTTGGGGTGAACCTTGGCATCAACGAGGAATACCAGACCTGCCTGTTTGTGTATCTGTGCTTGACCCCCAGCATCGCTTGACAACCGATGTTGGTGTGTTTACATCCCCTTAATTTAGTGGTTCAGCAAAACAAGGCCGCTAGAATAAGTACTAGACTTACAAACAATAAATCCTGGGGTTGATTTGCTTGACTAAAGACGGTGCCCCAGCATGGCCACAGTCAAATGACTTAAATAATTAAAAGAATGACAGAATAAAAGAATAAAAGAATATTGATAATAAGGATTATTACAAAGTAGCACAGTTTTACCTTTAATTCTTTTGATTTATATACCTGTTTATACACATTCATCCTATAAATTAAAAATTGACAGCAATTTATAGGCGTAGGAGTGGCTGTGTGGCATGTGAAAAGCATCCATGCCAGCGTGGACAATGTACATTGAATGAGGATATTGATGATGATGATGATGATGATGATAGGACAATTGACTGAAACCATTGGTGATGTGCCATGCTTGAGAAAACATGTCAAGCCAAGTGAAATTGTAGTAATGGCCACTTTTGGTGTCACATAACTGGCACCGATGCTGGAGGCATGGGAAAAGCACCCATTACAATCTTGGAGTGGTTGGCGTTAAAAAGGGCACTGAGTCATAGAAACTATGCGAAATCGGACTGGAACCTTGTGCAGCTCTCCGGCTTACCAGTTCCAGTCAAACTGTCCAACCCATACCAGCAAGGAAAGCAGACATTAAATGATGATGATGATGACGATGATGATGATGTTATATATATGTGTGTATGTGTGTGTGGAGGCGCAATGGCCCAGTGGTTAGGGCAGTGGACTCACGGTTGTAGTATCGCAGTTTCGATTCCCAGACCGGGCATTGTGAGTGTTTATTGAGCGAAAACCCCTAAAGTTCCTTGAGGCTCTGGCAGGGGGGGGGGAGGCGATCCCTACTGTACTCTTTCACCACAACTTTCTCTCACTCTTTCTTCTGTTGGCCTGCTCGCTTAGCCAGTGGGGTGGCATCATTCGAAGGCTAAAACAATGCGAAGCGCATTGTGACCAGCAATGTGTAGCAACATCTGATAGCCTGGTCGGTCATGTGATCACGTGATATATATATATATATACACATATGTATTTATATATATATATATATATATACACGTATGTATTTATATATATACATATATATATATACACACGTATGTATGAATATATGTATGCATGTATGTATGGATGGATGGATGGACGGATGGATGAATATATGTATGTATTTTTATAATTCAGGTAATACTGCATCTAGTGATGCAAGGTAATAGTACACCTAATTAGCAATCAGGTAGACTTCCTGCCTAAACTCCAACGGCCTAATGAAGATTGGCTACAGGCAGTATTTCAATTGCACAGGTACACATATATTATAAACAAGAAAACAAACTGTTATCAGGTCAGAGTTGTATATTCATACATTTGACAAAACATCAGGTCAGAATGGAATATTAAAGGAGTTTAGATCACAAGGATTATGGCAGGAATGTTCATAATAGTTATGGAATATGCTAGTGGTCTCCCAGAAGAGTTACATGATAAGTCCGAATTGGTATTAGTTAAAACTGGTTATAGTAGGGAGAATCCAAAGCTGGGAGAGAAGAAGTGAGGAAAGAAGATTGTTTGCCAACATAACATGGCAACCCTGGTTTAGGACGAATGTTGCTGTAATTTAGTCCCAGGAGACATTGTCTCATTCTCTCCAGCTGGCTATACATGATCTGGGTCCTTATATTTTTGAACAAGGGAATCTAGCACCCCCACTCAGCTCAAAACAATATGTGTGTATCACGATTTCTGGGGTTATTTCCCGTCATCAGCACAGAATAACTGTTCAGCTAGTGGTAGCACTGCCAAATTCCCGCTTGAAATATATAGTTTTCAAAGTGACAACTAGTTACTTCACTGATTTATAAATTAGAAAATTACTATTTTTAAATCTCACAAGAGATATTCAACAACAGTACTTTGTAGTAAAGATTGTTTGCCAACATAACATGGCAGTCCTGGTTTAGGACGAATGCTGCTGTAATTTAACCCCAGGAGACATCATCTCCATCTGGCTATACAACACAATCTAGTGAGGAAAGATGTGCAGCCGTCCTTATAGCTGTATACAGAGATGGCACATTTCCTTGCAAATGATTATATATATATACTACATATGTGGAAAATTGGTGTGCTTATTTGTGGTGTTGTTAGCTAACTCCTCCTACATCGTTTTATTAATTTTGATGAAGCTTGACACATGAGTAGAACTCATATCTGGAAACCTCATGACATACTTACATTGTTGAAAAAATCGATAACACAGCCCCTGGAAGGGATCTTTATATCTACCTCATATAACTATTTTTTTAAACACCCAAGAGAAATAACCCATAGCACCTGCATAATATTGTTTTAAACACTCAAGGGAAATAACCCATAGCACCTGCACTTACAGTTGTTAGTTTTTAGCGAAGCTATCAACATCTAATTCTCACGATCAGCAGACCTAATTCTGCATTCCACTACTCACAGTTTACAACTGATAAACCTTATTATTGCACTTTCTTGATGCATGTACACTTTTAATACCCATAACTTCAATAATTCTGCATTTATCCAGTTAAAATTTTTCGATGACACTACATAACTTTTTGATTCCAGAACATATTTAATAAGTGTGTCCCAATACAATGAACTCATACTTTGAATGCTTAAATTTTTTTAAAAATGAAACCAAACTTACACACCACATTCATTTGGGACACCCTGTATCACTTTACAAATCATAATATTTATTGCTTATTAACAGTTCATACATCATTTTCATGAAACTAATTGAGCCATTGAATTTAGAAATATTTCACAAGTTTCATTGTTTATCTTCAATTACTTTCAATATTGATTTTTTGTGTGTGCAATTTCTATTTTTTGCAGACAATATCACTTTTATACTTTATTTGACATGTCTGGAAACATCGTGACATGTTTAGATTGTTGAAAATATTCAATAATAGGGCCCCTCCAATGGATCCTTCTATCTACTACATATTACTAAGATTTCATTTAAACAACTCGAGGGAAATAACCCATACCACCTGCAGTTTTTAGCGAAGCAATCAATATTTGATTCTCATGATCAGCCGACCTAATTCTGCATTTCCCTACTCACAGTTTTGAACTGCTAAACATTATTATTGCACTTCTTTAATATGAATGTTAAACCTTAAAGACTTCATTCATACATTTCTATACATACATACATTTTTGAATGCCCATTACTCCGATAATTCTGCATTTTTACAGTTACATATTTTCCATGACAATATATAAATTTTTTATTCCACAACGTATTTGTAGTGGCTTCATGGAGGTATAGCATGGATTTGATCCTTGATTGCCAAATTTCACTTAACACTTCAACAGCGCTTTTCTCACGGTAAAACAATAGTTTTTCTGTGAATAATAGCAATTATACATTACCTAGATGCCTTCACTAAACAGAATAAAGTCTTTGCCTCTCACCAACCTCCAACGATTTCTCCCTCCTCCAGCTGACAGTTTTTTGTACTTTTTCATGACAGAAGATACACATCTTGTGACAGTTATAACGAAATTGCTTTCTTATATCAGAGTAATAAGGCGTTTCAATAGAAAAACTTTACCCCTGGGAATTACCGGGTGCACAGCTAGTGTATATATATATATATAATATATATATATATATGTATGTATGTATGTATGTATGTATGTATGTATGTATAATTAATAATATATATATATATATATATATATATATATATATATATATATATATATATATATGTAAGTATGTATATATAAAATGAGGTAAAAAGAATTATATATCCAGGCAGACATCAATAGAGCTCTTAGTTTTAAACGAATTTGGTTAACGGTATCAAACAATCAGTTACTAATAAACGCAAATAGAATTAACATCCAAGGTTATTTCCTCGAGTATGACAAATAAATCCAATTATTGTTTTGAAGAATTTCAAGAAATTTCGAGTAATTGACAACATGAACAAGGACGGAGAAAATCACATCTTCAACTTATGATTTCACCATATATTACCAACAATCATTTGGAGTGTGATTTTCTCCACTCTTGTTCATACTGGGATATCTATCTATCTATCTATCTATCTATCTATCTGTCTATCTATCTATCTATCTATCTATCTATCTATCTATCTATACCTTCAAAAGAAAAGCTCTACCTTGTAATTTGTTCTATCTGTGTGCAGCCCTGTGTGGCTAATAAAGAAACATATCTATCTATCTATCTATCTATCTATCTATCTATCTGTCTGTCTGTCTGTTTACCTATCTATCTATCTATCTGTCTGTCTGTCAGTCTGACTGCATGTCTATCTATCTATCTGTCTCTTTGTCTGTCTGTCTATCTATCGATCTGTCAATCTACCTGTCTATCTATCGATCTATCTATCTATCTATCTATCTATCTATATATATATATAGATAGATAGATAGATAGATAGATACAATTACACACACACATATATAATCTTTCCATCAATCTCTCTCTCTCTCTCTCTCTCTCACTCTCTCTCTCTCTCCTCTCTCTCTCTCTATATATATATATATATAATATATATATATATATATATATGGTTCAACTTAATGGTTCAACTAATGGTTCATATATATATATATATGGTTCAAATTAATGGTTCAACATGATGATGAATATATATATGTATATATATATATTCATCATCATGTTGAACCATTAATTTCTACAACATTTTCCTCTCTTCTTATTTCTCCTCTTAATCTTTTCTGTTAAAGAGCATAGGCTCAAAATGTAAAAGACTTTTCTATTCTTTCTGAGCATTAAACTAATACACCTGCTTGTTGTTGTTACACCTGTCTTTGTCTTTTGGTTTCTATAAACAATATATATATATATAAATTCTTCTATTCTTTTAATTATTTCAGTCATTTGATTGCAGCCATGCTGGACTACTGCTTTTAGTCACACAAATTGACCCCAGAACCTCTTGTTTGTAAGCCTAGTACTAATTCTATGAATCTCTTTTGCTGAACCACTAAGTTACGGGTATGTAAGTACACCAACATCGGTTGTCAAGCGATGGTGGGGGAGCAAACACAGACACACAAACATACACAGACGCATATACAATGGGCTCCTTTCAGTTTCCATCTACCAAATTCACTCACAAGGCTTTGGTCAACCCAAGACTATAGTAGAAGATGCTTACCCAAGGTGCCATGCAGTGGAACTGAGCCCAGAGCCATGTGGTTGGGAACCAAGGATCTTACCACACAGTGGCCAATGCTAGTGACTCATTACAGCTTCTGTACTGATGACACCCATGCCAGCGACACTTAGAGGGTACCCACTACACTCTTGGAATGTTGGCATTTTGAAAGATATCCATCTGTAGAAACCAAACCAAATTCAAACTGGAACCAGGTACAGCTCCCCGGCTTACCAGTTTCAGTGAGGCCACCTAGCCCCTAACCCATGCCAGCATGGAAAGCGGATGTTAAATGATTATCAAGATGATGATGATGATGATGGTTGTCATGGTGAAATACATATGTATATATATAAGGAAACAATTTTATTCTCAAACACGGGATAATGCTAATAATATAGCATGAACTGGATAACCTATCCATATTTTGCAGAAAAATGTGTCAGCAGCCAGCTATGGGATATTTTTCTGCAAAATATTGATAATTTATCGTGTTCATGCTATATTATTAGCATTATCCTGTGTTTGAGAATAAAATTATTTCTTATCTTTCAATATATCTGAACACTTCTAAAGCAAACTTTGTTTATTTTCATCGTAATTTGAATTAAATATATATATATAGATAGTCAATTCAAATAAGAACAAGCAAGAAAAAACAACAACACAAGGATGTGGTACAAGTACTGTGTTGTTGGATGCTCAGGAAAGGAAAGAAAAGAAAGAGGATTTCACATTTCGAGCAGAGCTCTTCATCAGAAATATAGAAAAAGTCCAAAGAAGAGAAGACGGAGAAAGAAAATCACCAACGATTCACACGCAGTCACATATTGAAAGATATATACATGTGTGTGTGTCTGTGTGTGTATATGTGTGCGTGTGTGTGTATGTGGGTGTGTGTATGTATGTATGTATGTTTATATATAATATATATATATATATATATAATATTATATATAATATATATATATTATATACATATATATATACATATACATATATAGTCGCAGGAGTGGCTGTGTGGTAAGTAGTTTGCTTACCAACCACATGGTTCCGGGTTCAGTCCCATTGTGTGGCACCTTAGACAAGTGTCTTCTACCATAGCCTCGGGCTGACCAAAGTCGTGTGAGTGGATTTGGTAGATGGAAACTGAAAGAAGCTCGTTGTATATATATATATATATATGTATATATATATATATATATATATAATATATATATATATATATATGTATATATATATATATATATATATATATATATATATATATATATATGTATGTATGTGTGTGTTTGTGTCTGAATTTATACCCCCGCCATATGGAATAAGTACTGGGCTTACGAAGAATAAGTCTCGGGCTGGATTTATTCAACTAAAGGTGGTGCTCCAGTATGGCCACAGTAAATGACTGAAACAAGTAAAAGAATAAAAGAATATGTATATATATATATATATATATGCATACACACACATACATTTCACATACCTAGACATACACATTCACTTGAGGATAAGTGTACAAACACACACACAGTCATACATACACATATATATACACACAGAAACTAGGCTCTTCATCACTACTACCACCTCTGCATTTCAACCACTATATACCCTGACACATACCATGTGCACACTCACACACAGCACACTAGTAACGTGAAGAATAGTTACCAACAGCAACAGCAACATTAACAACAACCACCACCTATACTACAACTACCACTACAATTATACATCAGCACTACTACTACCACCTCCACAGCTGCTGTTACCGCTGCTACCAATACTACAATTATTCCTACTGATACAACAACCAGCAGCAGCACTGCCACCACCACCACCACCACCACTACCACCACCATCATTACTACCACCACTGCTACTACCAGCACAACAATCATCCGAGTCATCCACCACCGGTATCTACACTACTACCACCATCACCACCTCAACACTACCACCAACACTACTTATACCCCTGTGATCATCACCACGACAACTGCCACCACCACCACCACCACCACCACCACCACCACCATCGTTACCATAATCATACAACACCAGCGATTGCATCACCACCATTACCCTCACCACTACCACCACCATCATCACTATCAGCACCACCATCCCCAGCACCACCACCACCACCACCATCATCACTACTACTACCACCATCGCTACCACCAACGCAGCAATCATCCCAGTTAGCCACCACCAACATGTACACTACCTCCACCATCACCACATCAACACTACCACCAACACCACTACTACACTTGTAATCATCACCACGACAACCACCACCACCACCACTACCACAATCATCAAACACAAGCGATTGCATCACCATCATTACCATCACCACTACCACCAACACTATCATCACTTTCAACATCACCACCATCATCACCATGACGATGACAACAACGATGACGACCACCACCACCAACAAAAACAACAATACTACCACTAACAACACCACCAATGTTATACCACTACTTATACTACTACTACTAGCATCACCACCACAAGCATCTACATGACCACACCACCACCACCACCACCACCACTGCTACCACCACAATCACATAGCACCAGCACAACCACCATCTCCACTACAACCAATACCAATACCACTGCATTCACCTCCACCACAACCACCACCACCACCACCATCACCACCACTACCACCTACGACACCCCCATCGCCAGCAGCAGTAGCAGCAGCAGCAAAAACCCAAAAAAAAATGATGATTTGATAAATTTATGTAAACGTAACCTTGGCAACGAAATTTAGATTTAATGAACTGAAATCAAAAGATCTTTTGTCTTCAAAATCAGATTTTACCGTTCTTTAGAATTTCACAGATTTCTGGGGAAATTATATGCGCCCCCGACTCATTTTCACCTACGCCAGCTTTTCTAGTGCTCCCTTTATCCCCCTCTCTCTCACTCTCTCTCTCCATACATAATACATAACATAATATTATATATATATATATATATATATATATATATATATATATATATATAATATATATATACATATATATAATCGTGCACAACAAATATTTAAACGTGATATATATATATTTGTATATATATATATATAATTATCTATATATGTATGTAATTACATAGCTGTATGTATGTATGTATTTATATATTTTATATATTTTATACATATGTATTTATTTGTGTATATACATATACATAAATATAAGTAAATATATACATACCATATGTTACATATATATATGTGCATGTATGTGTATTCATATATAAGCATATCTATCTATCTGTCTGTCTATATACCAATGTATGTGTGTGTATATATATATATATATATATATACACATATATATATATATATATACATATATATATAATATATAGATAAATATATATATCTATATGTATATATATATACATACATATATACATAGATAATTATATGCATATATATATGTATATATGTACATCAATTATATGTGTGTGTGTATATATACACACACACACACCCATACACATAAATGAATGTACATTGCTACGTAAATAATAATACTAATAATAATAATGATAATAATAATAATAATACTAATAATAATACTAATAATAATAATAATATAATAATAATAATAATAATAATAATAATAATATAAACAATAATAATAACAATAACAATTAGCTAATTCTGCTCAGTGCTCAGGTGCAACGGAGATTGTAATTTTAACAAGTCTTTGTAGATTTTTGAGTTGTATTGTTTAAAGAGAAGTCAGCAGTGGTAGTAGTAGTGATGATGGTGGTGGTGGTGGTGGTGGTAGTGGAGATAACAGAGGTAGTAGTGGTTGTGGAAGGAGTGGTGGCAGTGGTGGTGGCTGTCATCGTCTCCAACTGTGGTGGTGGTGGTGGTGGTGGTGATGGTTTGATTGGAGGCAGTCTGTAGCAAAAGTTGAGGGTTTAGCCCTTGGTTAACACTGAAAGGCAGACACATGATCAAAGACATTCCAACCACAAACATCCTGCCTTCGCAGGTGATCTAAAATCAAAAAATATCTAACACACACACACAGAAGAATCTCATTTGAGGGATGTTTGACTGTTATTTCTACCATGTCTAGCTACCATGTAGAAGTCATAAATACATTTATACATGCATAAGAAAGCAGGGTGTGATTTGAGGGAGATCTGTCTGCTGTTTCTACCAGGTATAGCTACAATTGTTGAAGTCTCCCTCATTGGCTCATTCATACATACATTCGTCTTTTGTTTTTTTCGTAAACTCTCCCTATATATATATATATTATATATATATATATATATACATATATATATATATACATATATATAAGACTGTAGGATCTAATTTGAGGGATGTTGGCTGTTATTTTTACCATATCTAACTGCCATGTTGAGATCTCCCTCATTGGCTTCATACATGCATATATACATACATAAGAAAGCATGGCATGATTTGATGGAATCTTGCGGCTTATTTCTACCAAGTGTAGCTACCATGTAGAGGTCTTGATGTTTGACTCATACATACATACATACAAACAAATTATATATACATATATATATCAATATATATGTAGGTCCCGGTTTGATCCGGGGTTACCACAGTAAGTAAGGTACTCAATACATAGCAGAGTAAATTAATTTATTATATAGAAGGAGCTTCTACAGGACTAGTACTGTTTCAATTCAAGAGAATCTTCAGGAAGCTATTTAACAAGAATTGTATTAGCAATTTATACATTTAGGCAGGTTTAAGGAGTGTGGTGGGGGACTTTTTCCGGGGTTAGGCATAGTGCAAAATATCATACTTGGGAGTAGGTCAAGGAGTCAGTGGTAAGTTAGATGAAAGAATTAGATAAATAAAAAAAATAAAATAAAACATAAAAAATAAAAAAAAAAAATAAAAAAATAAAAAAATAAAAAAATAAAAAAATAAAAAAAATAAAATAAAAATAAACTAAAAAATAAAATGTGTGTGCACATACATATAAACACATTACATACACACACATACGTACACATGTGTGCCTATACATACCTACACATACCACACATACATACATATATTATTATATATATATAATATATATATAGATATAACACTCAAATACAGGCCATTCCCTAATTTTTAAATTTATTATCTTCATTTATTACTTTTGTTATCTTGATCGCTAGGGCTAAGGATCCTGGCGATGGCAGCATGTCCAATTGTCCTGTCTACTAGAAAGGCAAGTACTCGTTCCCGCACGCACACTCATTAGCACGTACATACACCCATTCATACACTCATACACATACACGTACGCACGCGTTATATTCATACTACAAACATCTACATACGTTCACGTATATACACATACGTACTGTACTCTACCTACAGATTCCTGTCGACACTTTTAGGAGGCTAGTCTATATATATCAAACCAAAATATACATATATATATATATACATATATATATACATATATATATATATATATATATATACACATATACACATACACACACACACACACATACTATATACTCTCTACATACACATACATACCCATATATAATACATATACACACACATACATATATATATATATATATATATATATCATACATATATATATATATATATATATATATACATACTACACACACATATATATACACACACATACATACACATATATTACATACACAAACATACATACACACATATTATATATACATATATACACACATACATACACACACCTACATACATATCCACACAAACCATACATACGTAACATACATACATACTCCATACTTACATGCATTTATACGCATACATACACCCCCATCTATATATATATATATATATATATATATATATATTAATATATATTTATATTATATAATATAATATATATATATCACACTCACCACATACATATACAAATATACGCCCACACCTACATACATACACGTATACCATACACGCCACATACACATATACATGCGTACCCATACACGTTCACACACGCACATGCATCCATATATATACACACACCCACACATATATACACGTGTGCAAGCATACATACATACTCATACACGCACACATACTTACATATACATATATGCACACAGCTACACACATATATACATACACATATACATGCATACATACATATATGCATACATACACATACACGCACATACCACATATACACATGCGTACCCATACACGTGCACGCACGCCGCGCTACCATATATATACCACACACACACATATATATACACGTTGCAAGCATACTACATACTCATACACGCGCACAATACTTACATATACATATATGCACACACTTACACACATATATACATACACATATACTGCACATAATATATGATACATACCACACGCGCACTCATATATACATATATATTATATATATCTATATATACATATATACACATATATATATATATACATATATATACACAAACATATATATACACACATTCACAGACACATACATGCACACCTACACACACATACACATCAACATACATACATATATATATATATATATATACACATATATACACATATACACATACATATATACCCACATACATACATATACATACACACACACATCATATCGACACGGATACACATACCCATACATATAATATATATATATATATACACACACACACGTATAAACATGCATATACTTATATCTCTACATACTCACATATAACATATATAATATACACCACACCATATATATACATGTACACACACATACACATATACATACATATATACACATACACATACATATATATTTATACATCCACATACATATATATACTACATATATATATATATACATATTATATACATATACCCCCACATATATACATATATATCTATATACACACACATATACACACACACACACACATACATATACACATAATACATGTATACATACGCAATAATGATACAACAATATATACACATACACACACCACAGACAGATGCATATACATCATATATATATATATAAATTACATATCTATATAAATACATACATAATACACATATACACACTACACCATACATTTTTTATTTTTATTTATTTTTTATTTTTTTTTTATTTTTTATTTTATCTATTCTTTCATCTAACTTACCACTGACTCCTTGACCACTCCCCCAATATGAATTTTGCACTATGCCTACCCCGGAAAAAGTCCCCAACATCCACTCCTTTAAACCTGCCTAAATGTATAAATGCTATACAATTCTTGTTAAATGCTTCTGAAGATTTTTCTTGATGAAACAGTACTTAGTCCTGTAGAAGCTCCTTCTATAAATAATAAATATATATATATATTATATATTATATATATATGTATATATGTATGTATTATGTATGTATGCATGTGGTGTGTGTATCTTCTCTCTTTCTTCCCTCTTTCTCTTTTTTCTCTCTCTTGTTGCTCACACCTGACCATCGTCCATCTTTCCTTTCCTCACATGATCAACTTCCTTTTCCGGCACAGACATTCAAAGACTGGACATTTTTTCACACTCTTCTATCTTTTCTCTTTTCAAAGAAAACATTTCATCCAGCATTCACTATTTTCCTCTTGTTCTGCTCTAACGACCATCCATGTTTGTTTATGTTCAAGTTTCCTTGTATGTCTTCACTGTCCTGTTTTTGTTCCCAACATTGAGCCTCCATAAAACCGAAATTTTATTTTAGAATTTATTGGGAGCAACTGTCTTTGAAGACTCATATTGTCATTGAATGCTCGAAATGAGGAGTATATATAGACAGCCGACAACTGATGAAGGGTCCCTTCTCTGTGTTTACTTGTCCTGTTTTCCATTTTTTCTCTCGTTGTTTGCGATTTAACTCACTTGTCTATATATTTCATTTTGTTTACACGGTTTGTGGCATCCTGTACCCATACATGCATATATGCATATATATAATATATATATATATATATATATATATATATTATAATTAGGGTTCAGCAAAGATTTACTTCACACACTACCAAAGTTTAGAATAGCAGTCAAAAAATCTTAGCTATTCCTTTGGATAACCAAATATGGATTGATTTTCGTTATTTTTCCTCTTTGCCTGCATGGATTGTTTTCAGATATTTTGGTTTTTCTGGGAGTCCCTTTTAAAGTAAAAGGAATAGCTAAGATTTTTTGATTGCTATTTCTAAACTTCTGTATGTGGTGAAGCAAATCTTTGCTGAACCCTAATTATAAAGTATTACTTAAGCTTACCATGAAATGGTCTTTTTCATGCCGAATTCTACTTGGTGAAATTACTGATTACTTCTTAATTAATTAATTTTACCCTTTGTTATTATATATATATATAGTGTAATAAATAAAATATATGCATACATACAAACATATATGTACGTACCGACATCTACATGTATATATACATGCATATATAAATATATATACGTACAGGACACCACAAAAAGACGTAAAACTCAACAGAAACAAAAACGGAAAAGCCATTTTGTTACAACAGAAAGACAGAGACGTGGAACAGGACGAGAACGAAAACGGGAAAACATTATTTACAACAGAAAAACAAGGTACAGGACATGCTACACAAGGAAAAATCCCCTTCATCAGCTGTCACCAGTAGACTTAGCGTGTTTCGAAGGCAAGACAGGACACGATTGCCCCCACCAACATCGCTTGACAACCGATGCTGGTGTGTTTATGTCCCCATAACTTAGCGGTTCGGCAAAAATTTACTTCAGTCTACTGGGCGGATAAAGGTAGAATGAGGTATTTTTGCCTCTTGTCTGAAACAGCTGTAAGTTATTTTCCCAATTTATATTCCTGTATGTTATATTTTAATAATTTCTGGTATATTTATATATTAATACATTTTTATATGTAAAGCATAAGTTATACATGTATGTATATTCTTGTAATTGTCATTTTAGTAAATAAATAAATAAGTTGACATAATATAATGTCTAAAAGTTGATGAACCACCTATTGATCCCCTCCATTTTCTTATTGCTCTCTCTCTCTCTCCCTCCCTCTCTCTCTCTCTATATATATATACTCTTTTACTCTTTTACTCTTTTATTTGTTTCAGTCATTTGACTGCGGCCATGCTGTAGCACCACCTTTAGTCGAGCAAATCGACCCCGGGACTTATTCTTTTGTAAGCCCAGTACTTATTCTATCAGTCTCTTTTGCCGAACCGCTAAGTGACAGGGACATAAACACACCAGCATCGGTTGTCAAGCGATGTTGGATGGGACAAACACAGACACACAAACATACACACACATATATATATACATATATACGACGGGCTTCTTTCAGTTTCTGTCTACCAAATCTACTCACAAGGCTTTGGTCGGCCCGAGGCTATAGTAGAAGACATTTACACAAGGTGCCACGCAGTGGGATTGAACCCGGAACTATGTGGTTGGTAAGCAAGCTACTTACCACACAGCCACTCCTACGCCTATATATATATATATATACATATATACATATTATTTATTATTATCATTATTATTATATGTATATATATAAAAAATGCACATTAAGTACAAGGCATCACCAATGAAAATACCAAAAAATACACAGTAAGAAGAGGACATCAACAACGAGTGAAAAATACTTAAACACATAATGAGAAACAAGTTTAGGACAAAATACCAAAAGAAAGTCTAACTCCTCCTCAGTTGTCAACTGTTTTACTACTACCTATTTCGTGCTTTTAACAATAAGACAGGAAAACTTCATAAGACAGCAGCATCCAGAAATTTTTAAAATATAAAATTTGTGGAGAGTTAGGGCTTCAAATGAACAAATAACAACAGAGAAGATGTACTGAGTGAACAATCGATGAAGACAAACATTAAGGGCCATTAGGTCAAAACACACTGTAAAGTGTAGTGCCTAGGAGAAATTTTGAAAGAATATTGGATAAACAGAAATATAACACAATAGGATATGATATGGGGAAGATGTGGCTGCCATTGCTAGTAGGTTTAGCTATCATGCAGGAGTATCCCTCATTGTGCATTTACAGACAATAGCGAACTGTCTTTCACAGTACTCTTTTTTCCACCTTGTTTCACATTTATGTGTTTACTCCGGTATATATATATATATATATATATAAAATATTATTAGAGACAAAACCACTATTTTGCAAAACAAACAAGGAAAGACTTAATCATACATAAAATTTAATAATATTTTATAATATTTTACTATAAAATTGAATTTAATCCTAAATCTGATTTTTTCCCTGTAAATTTGGATTTATTCCCTAATATTTATTATTATATATATATATATATATATAGATATATATATATAAAGCCTTGGGTGTGAATGTGGTTGATGGAAACTAAAAAAAGCTCATCGTATATACATGCATATATATATATACATATATAAATATATATATATATATATATATATATATATATATATATATATATATATATATATATATATATATATATATATATATATTTATATGTATATATATATATGTAGATATATGCATGTATATACGATGAGCTTTTTTTAGTTTCCCTCAACCACATTCACACCAAGGCTTTGTTCAGAGCTTGAGAAGAAGAGTTGCCCAAGGTTCCATATCGTGGGACTGAACCCAAAACCATGTGGTTGGGAATCAAGCCGCTTAACCACACGGCCATACCAACATGTATACATTTGTATTTATATTTATGTATTTATATATGCATTGGTGCATATATATGCATATAAAGGCACAGCAACGTACCAACACTGTGCACCAGCTCACAACCAAACATGCACGGCACTAAATGCAATGATGCATTGCAGCTTGGTGCACACATATGGCATGCTCACAAGAAACACGCAAAACATACATGCATGTGTGTATATATATATATAAATAATATCTATATGTATGTATATATATATATAATATATGTATGTATATATATATATATATATATGTATGTATTATATATAGGTATATATATATATATATATATATATATATATATATATGGAAGCACTCCGTCGGTTACGACAAAACGAGGGTTCGGTTGATCCGAATCAACGGAACAGCCTGCTCGTGAAATTAACGTGTAAGTGGCTGAGCACTCCACAGACACGTGTACCCTTAACGTAGTTCCCAAGGGGATATTCAGTGTGACACAGAGAGTGACAAGGCCGGCCCTTTGAAATACAGGTACAACAGAAACAGGAAGTAAGAGTGAGAGAAAGTTGTGGTGAAAGAGCACAGCAGGGATCACCACCATCCCTGCCAGAGCCTCGTGGAGCTTTAGGTGTTTTCGCTCAAGAATATATATATATATATATATATATATATATAACGGGAGGTTTACGAAATAAACAAAAGACAAAGCAGGGTGGTGTACAAACAAAAATGTATTAGTATGGCGCTCAGGAATAGAAAAAGTCTTTTACGTTTCGAGCCTGCGCTCTTCGTCAGAAAGATACACAGAAAAAAACAAGGAGAGAAACAAATCTGTGTGTTGTATGTATATGCATGCATATGTATACATATTTGATGTATATGTACATATATAATATATATATATATATATATATATATATATATATATATGATAAAACGGTAAGATAACAAAAGAAAGAAAGAGACCTCAATATTATGTAAATAGAGGAAATTTATCTATACAATATGTTACATTACTCGGTAGTCAAGATAAAACTCTGAGTTTCAGATGCCGAAGTGGAAATCCACAACACCATCTCTTCGGTTATCTGGCTATTTGAAAACGTTATGAAAAAATACCGTTAAAAATGAAGGGAAATTACTCTGTTATAACTCTGCTTTGCCTGCGTACTTATACATCGCTCGCATTTTTCGTCATAAAAATTATATAAAAATAATAAAAATATATAAAAATATATAAAAATATATAAATCTTCTTGGGACATAACACAGAAAGCATGTTCTATCCGTTTTCTTTAGGGGACCAAAAACGTAACAGAAATTTAGTCACATGTGGGCATGATCCGAAAAGCTCTGTCCTTGTATTTAGACATGTGGTAGGGTCTAAGCTGCTTTTCCAGATAAGCCATCTCTCCATGTCGCATAAACCGCACCTTCCGCTGCCGTTAGTATAGGGCTTACATCTGGCCAAAATCTTCCATTGTATGTTATAATCGACACCTTTATCTCTTAAAGACCAAATATGATTGGATAATTGTGTCGCTTTTCTTTTGTTCCAGTGCCTAAAGCTCAAAGTGTGGTTATTGAACCTGGCCTTGAAATTACCCTCTGTCAGGCCCACGTATTTCTTCGTCGAAACGGTGTCTTTAGTGGTTATAGAGTTTACGGTAGCTTCATATATGATGGTCTTGGACATGCAAGCTCCATTTAGCGGGCACAATTCTTTATTCCTGCATGAACAGCTGTTTTCTTCTTGTGTTTTTTGTATGTTATGATTGATTATGTTTTTAAAATTGGTAGTTGAACTAAAACTAATTTTTAAATTGTGTCTATTAAAGAGTTTCCTATAAGCATGGTTAACTGGAAAATGTCTATCTATCAGTGCTAGGAAATATTTACCTATATTGAAGGCCACCTCGGGTGAGTAAGGGGGCGTAAACCAGATGACCTTCCTATTTCTATTATTCCTTTTCCTTATTGTTGGGCTGGTGATAGGTGTATATTTTATTTTTTCGCTAAAACCACTATCTTTTAAAGCTTTATTATAAACTGGGGCAACGCTATTGAAGATGTCCTCATTAGATGAGAGGCTAGAAATCCTCTTACTAATATTTTTAACTAAATTTTTGAATACTATAGGGGGATGGCATGAACCTACATTAATATAACTTAGTCTATCATTGGGCTTCCTATAAGGCTTATAAATATTATTATTAAGATCTAAGGAAACGTCTAAGAAATTGACAACCGTCAGGTTAGTGTCTATAGTTATACTAAGTCCGAAGTGTTTCATTAACTGGATAATATCCTTCCTAAAACGATCTTGTGCTGGTCCATTTGTATTAGCTGTTAAGGCGAGGGCATCATCTTTGTAGATGGCGAAATGTACGTTAGGGAATGTCTTACCGAAGGTATCTAGGAGAAAGAGTCCAATAGATCACAGATGCCTGCCCCATCATATGAACCCATGCTCACATCGAAAGCGCCCTCCGTGTCGGTGTTTTTTACCCACTTTGCATTCTCACTGAAAAGTAATGTCTTTCTAGCATGGAAGATTATATCCTTATCATTGGTACTAATTTCTATGAAGTCACTAGCGAAGATTAGGGCTTTATCTAGCAGTTCTTTAGAGATAGAGGCATAAAAATCAACAATATCGAATTGTGTAAACCTCGCTTTTTTCTTATTCTTAATAGCTTTAAACCAGTCTACGACTTCTATACTATTGGACCATTGCACTAGCCTAGTATCGGTCTTAATTTTCGTATTTATTTTATCTAAAATTTCTTTGCTAATAATCCCAGTTCTGACTTGGCTGGGTTGATAAGCCTACATTTAGGGTTGGAAAGGAAGTTTTCTTTGTGGTCTTTAATAGTAATAAAGGCCTCTTTTAGGGGGAGGGTTTCTATTTTTTATCTAATTTAAGTTAGCGGCGATGACGCTAGCTTCTTTATTAATTTCGTTATATGTCTGTGCCCTAGCCTTAGTATAATTATTAATGATGCTGTTGTGTAAGAGTTGTGTGTATTTGCTGTTATCTACCAGGTATAAGTTCTTGGTTTTATCCGAAAAAAGTGCTTTTTTCTTGGAGCTTTTTATATGATCAATATCTTTTTCAATTTATGTTGGAAATTGTTAAAAGACTTACGAAACTTTATTTTGCTCATGATCTTCAGCAGGTCCGTTTCGAAATCTTCCAAGCCTTTAATCCTAGGAGGGAATTTTTTGGATTTTATCCGATAGCAAATGTTTTCCTTGGTGTTCGCTTCTGTGTCAAAAAAGAAAGCCTTCCATCTCATACGCTTAATTACATCAGTAATTCTCAACTAAGAGCTAATACGACCTTTTTGGGATTATCGCCTAACATCGGTTGAGGACTCTCACAAACAAAAGAATCTAATATGGACGCATATCACATAGATTATTCTATGAAAAATATACCGATCCCATCAAAGGATTTTTACTCTAAGAAACTTCTGCAAAAAATTACTGATGTAATTAAGCGTATGAGATGGAAGGCTTTCTTTTTTGACACAGAAGCGAACACCAAGGAAAACATTTGCTATCGGATAAAATCCAAAAAATTCCCTCCTAGGATTAAAGGCTTGGAAGATTTCGAAACGGACCTGCTGAAGATCATGAGCAAAATAAAGTTTCGTAAGTCTTTTAACAATTTCCAACATAAATTGAAAAAAGATATTGATCATATAAAAAGCTCCAAGAAAAAAGCACTTTTTTCGGATAAAACCAAGAACTTATACCTGGTAGATAACAGCAAATACACACAACTCTTACACAACAGCATCATTAATAATTATACTAAGGCTAGGGCACAGACATATAACGAAATTAATAAAGAAGCTAGCGTCATCGCCGCTAAACTTAAATTAGATAAAAAAATAGAAACCCTCCCCCTAAAAGAGGCCTTTATTACTATTAAAGACCACAAAGAAAACTTCCTTTCCAACCCTAAATGTAGGCTTATCAACCCAGCCAAGTCAGAACTAGGGATTATTAGCAAAGAAATTTTAGATAAAATAAATACGAAAATTAAGACCGATACTAGGCTAGTGCAATGGTCCAATAGTATAGAAGTCGTAGACTGGTTTAAAGCTATTAAGAATAAGAAAAAAGCGAGGTTTACACAATTCGATATTGTTGATTTTTATGCCTCTATCTCTAAAGAACTGCTAGATAAAGCCCTAATCTTCTAGTGACTTCATAGAAATTAGTACCAATGATAAGGATATAATCTTCCATGCTAGAAAGACATTACTTTTCAGTGAGAATGCAAAGTGGGTAAAAAACACCGACACGGAGGGCGCTTTCGATGTGAGCATGGGTTCATATGATGGGGCAGGCATCTGTGATCTAATTGGACTCTTTCTCCTAGATACCTTCGGTAAGACATTCCCTAACGTACATTTCGCCATCTACAAAGATGATGCCCTCGCCTTAACAGCTAATACAAATGGACCAGCACAAGATCGTTTTAGGAAGGATATTATCCAGTTAATGAAACACTTCGGACTTAGTATAACTATAGACACTAACCTGACGGTTGTCAATT